>NW_017306081.1:738511-739242 GCF_001594115.1 Trachymyrmex septentrionalis | reverse complement strand
TACAACTATATATAATATATATATATATATATATATATATATATATATAGAAAAATGTATATTTTGTATTGCATCATTGCATTATTATATCTATTTCATTTTATATCCTTATTCAGCTGCCTCCAATTACTAGACAATTATTTTAAATTTGAATTTGTCACACTTTGATTATAAGTTTTTTAAAAAAAACGCCACATTTTTGTTGCCTTATTCTACAATTTTTAAAAAAGTTTTATTGATTTTTTTGTAGATTACATTTGATTCAGACTAATTCATATTCTTAACTTTACAATGGACTTAACGTGCGATTGTGCTTGTTGATTCATGCCGTTATAAACATTATTACATAATTGTCCATCTGTTTTAGATATGGTATATTATAAGAAAGTTCTTTCCAATGAACATAAGATTTATGGAAGAAAATGGCGGCTGATCATAGTATATAAATTTTCATTTGCATCTTGAATATATAGATTTGTATTTTTACCTTAAAGTTATTATATAATATGTCAAACTATAGTTTTCTATTTTATTATTCAATCTGATAAAAATTCTGTGAGTCGAAATTTGTATCAAATTTTTAATTAATTTGTCGTTAAACATATTAATATTACATTTTGAATATCTCATAAATGTTATATCAACTTACATATATGTATTTCTGCTGTGTAAACAATCGAGCATTATTATTACATTTAATTTTTTTTCTAATTATTTTTCTAATTATTTTT
>NW_017306081.1:736675-738380 GCF_001594115.1 Trachymyrmex septentrionalis | reverse complement strand
ATATATAGAAAGAAAGTATTGCTACCGAAAAAAGTAATGAAAACAGTAATAGTAGTAATGCGTTACTTTCAATCTTGCATTTATTACAATAGACATAGATATGTTTCACAATAAATATTTCGTGAAAATTCTATAATAAATATTTTTTTAATTTTAGGCTTGGTCGTCGAACTATTTCAATTATATCCGGTATTGGTGTATCAATTTCTTTGAGCGCTTTAACAATGTACCTACAATTTTTTGAGAACACCGGCGTTGCGGTTGTACCTCTCGTTTGCATCCTTTCCTATGTGGTAAGGAAATAAGATTTTCAAAAAATTTATAATTTTTTGTTTAACATTTTAAGAAAGTTATAATGATAATGATTTCATATAAGTTTAACTCCAATATAGAGATTAAATTTTAAATTTTATTAATTTTTTGATATTATAACTTTTTCAAAGAGGTTCTTGAAAAAATTTATTAATATATCTACTATAGCTACAATAGAATTCACAATTAATCAATAAATCGCAGGGATTCGGATCTTTCGGATTTCTTATGGTGCCTTGGTCCATGATTGGAGAATTATATCCTACTAAGTACATAAATGTTCTCGGGTCACTCACCACTACTATCGCCAATTCATATAACTGCATCATCATACAATTATATCCAATGATGGTAACGCAAAACAGAAATGCCACCTTTTACTTTTATTGTATAATATCCATTATTGGCACTTTTTTTGTAATGATGGCGTTACCGGAGACACGAGGGAAGACGAGAACTCAGATAGAAGAAACTTTTAAAAAAAAATTGGAGATAGTAGAAACAGTAGAAACCTTTAGAAAAATTGAAGATGTATACTAAACAATTGAAGCAACGAACGGTAAAACATGGCTGAATTCATTCGATATAGAATGCAAGAGTTTGTAAGTCATATAAACGCGGTAGTTTTTAATATATTTTTTGAAAAATAAATAATTAACCAAGAGGGGGGGAGAGAGAGAGACAGAGAGAGAGAGAGAGAGAGAATCTTCATATTGATGAAGAAATTAGAACTGAATCTACGTGCCCTCTAGAGTACTCAGAAAGAAGCTATTAGATTGCTGATAGATTGCTCACAGGGTATATATTACAATCGAAGTATGAGAGAAAGAAATACATGATGTTTGAAAATATGTTAATACTTATACTTTATAATTATATTAAATAAATCATATACATATAAAATTTGTGTTTGTATCATTCTATTAATATTAAACAACATAATATATTTATATTATACTTTTTTATTTGTTATTATTTTTTATTGTACTAAAATTTAAAAAATAATAACAAAATTCTCAATTTTTGTATAAGTACTTTAAGAATTCAAAATAATTTATGCAAAGTTTTATTGTGTTATAAAGGTTGGTCGTTATATTATATAAATAAATTTCGTTTATAATTTATATAATCTCTGCATCTCTCTCTCTCTCTCTCTTTCTCTCTCTCTCTCTCTCTCTCTCTCAATAAAACTTTTTACACGCACGCACGCACGCACGCAAATCATACTATTAATCATACTTAAAGTACTTACAGGATGTTTCTAAATAATTAACAAAAACTAGATAATAAATTTATTGTCAAAAATTAAGAGAGGTTTTCATATAAACTCCTTTATATCTTTCTCTCTGAGAAGTTCATCTCCTATAAGGGGAAAAATTAGTCTTTTTTTTTT
>NW_017306081.1:717799-736621 GCF_001594115.1 Trachymyrmex septentrionalis | reverse complement strand
TATATATATATATATATATATCTACAATTAGATCCGATGTACTAATTCGGCGGATCAAATTTACCAAATGCTTTATCTTTTTTGGCAGCGTTACTACATTCCATAAGAATAAAATAATTTAATAATGTTGAGGATGATCTTACTGCATGGCCCACACAATCTGCATTTGGAAACGCATGAAATATAATTTTTTTATTTATAATTCAGCTGTATTTTTTCCATTGCGATAATGCTTTATATTTTTCTGCTGAAGATGACTCAAAACAGAGTCAAAACAATAAGAATTAATTAAATTTATTTATATATTTATATTATTATACTTTATAGTAGTAGTATTTATTTCAGCTATTAATTTAGCCACGAAATGAATTTACATTAACATCTTAACTCATTCATACCAACACACATTCCTCACGCACATCCCATTCGACCTCTTTATCCAAGTCTACCTTCACCTTCTTATTCCTAACCTTCTTCTCCTCTCTTGCCTTTTTAATTCTTTCCAGCCAGATCCTTTTACCTTTGCTAAGTTTCTCCGAAACAACATCAAAATAATCAAAAAACTCTATTTTTACACTTTTCAGATTTTTACAATTTTTGATCAAGTGCTCCAAAGTATCAAGTTCCTCCTCACAAAACGTACACATTCTTTCTTTCTGCCCTGTCCAGAACTTATTAGCTTCTTCTACATTTCCACATCTGGCCTTAGCAAGTCTTTTAACATCCTTAAAACTGCTTTTACTTCTAAAGTAAACTGGTAGATCCACCGTATTAATCATCTCATACTTCGCATTATATCTTGACTTTCTTATATAATTATACCTCTCCTGTCTCTCTATCTCTACCTGTCTTTCTATCACAAAAATGCTGACTTTCTCATTGCTTCCACTACTAAGCTCTAAACCTAATTGTCTATAGCCAATAATTGTCTTCGCGTTCAGATATACACGTCTCATTGACAAGCTTTTCCTATCTAATCTACCTTCTCGCTTTTCCAACAATTTTTTATCAACACTCTCCCATTACTATTGATTAGTTTTTCTTCAAATTTTAAAGCTCTTTTCACTGTGCTACACCAAAACTTGTTTGTCTTGATTCCTTCTCAAACAATATAATCCGGGGTCCAGCTATCTCTAGCTCTAAACACCATTTAATGTATTTCAGCTTGATACTTTCCACAAGTTTGTCGAAAAACCACTTGTACTTGTGAAAGTTCTCTTTGAATAAACGCTATCCCACACATTACGCACCGCAATATTCACTTTAACTTCCATTTTTTTTACATGTTGTCCTCAGTCTCCATTTTTTCTGAAGGTGAATCCTAAATAGCAAAATTCTTTTACTTCGTCAATTATTTCTGTGCTCCATTTCCAGGTTCTATTTTTTCTCCTATTGCTGTGCTCTTCAAAAATCATTATTTTCGACTTACCACAGTTTACTATTTTATTATTAAATCTTTATCTTTCATATATCTTTTCAGTCTTGCTTTTCAGTCATGCTCTTCTCCATTGCTTCTTCATTTTTTACAAGCAGGACCAGGTCATCTGCGTATGCCAACGTCCAAAGACGTTCCTGACCCCTTTGACTCCTCCAATGCCGCTTCTTTTCATGTTGTTTTCCGCTATATAGATCGCGAATAAGAGAGGGCTAATGGAGTAGCCCTGTCGGATTTTGACCTTTCATTTGTCAGAACGTTTCCGATTTTACACCATTCACTACCATTTTTGCCTTTGATTCTTCATAAATTTCTATTACTCTTCCGATTAGATCTTTTCTTACATTCAGCATTTCCATTATTGTCCACAGCTTTTCCCGTTTACTTTATCAAACGCCGCCTTTAAGTCCACAAAAAACGCGCATATCTCCGTCCTCCTTCAACTCTTTTTCTACAATGTGTTGTAGCACATAAATGTTAACCATCATCGACCTTTCTTCACGAAAGCCTGCTTGCACTTCAGGAAGAATTTGTTTGCTTTCAACATCATTTTTCAATGATCTTTCCGTGAGAATGTTGGTATAAATTTTGTATGCTGTATTTAGCAGAGTAATAGTTATGTAGTTTCTCACGTCATCTTTGCAGCCTTTTTTCCGTAATGGGAATATAAACCCTTTCCTCCATTCTTCAAGGTATCCTTCACCTCGACAGACTTCTTTCAAAATTTCTTTTAGTCCGTCTCTGGCTTCACCTACACTGTAAAGCCAGGCTTCCCCTGGAATGTCATCCGCTCCTGCTGCTTTCTTCGTTTTTATCCTCTTGATGTGCCTTTCTATTTCTTCGTTCTCTAACTCTGCTTCTGTGTCTTCTTCTTGATCTCTTTTGCGGTTTGACGCTGGTCAAAACTTCCCATCTTTCCCTCCAGTATGTCCATGAAGTATTCCTTCTATTCGCTTATACTAATCTTACTACTAATATCGTCTTTTTCTTCTTCTATACTTATTTATAACTTTCCACGCATTTGTTTTATTTTTTATCTTATGTATTTTTAGCTCTACTTTTCGCTTATAATCTCCTACTTTTTTATTGCAAATCTTTAAACTTAACTTTACTAGGTATTCTGTCCTCGAGGTTGTACCTGTCTTAAATTTCCTATATATTTTCTTCATCTTTCTTTTCATTTTTGAGCATTTTCTATCCCACCATATCCTAGTTTTCTACTTCTAACTTTTTCTTACAAAAAGTCTCTTTGCATATCTTGCTTAACTCCTTAAACCTTTCTTTCACGTTGTATTTAACTAAATTACAATTTTTCATCTTTGTTTGATACAATTCTATAGCTTCATTATTCCATAATATAATATCTTCTTATGTCTTCTCTACTTCTTGTATTAATTCTATTTCTAACTTTAATCTCTAACGAAAGATGACTCAATACGATTTCCTATTTCAAAATTCGTGATTCTATCCCAAGCATCTCAGTTCACTAGTGCGTAATCAATGATCAATTCCTCCCTTGCTCTCACATACGTATACTCTCCCTTCCAATCACCATCTATATTATCGTTTAGAATCCCCCAACCTCTATCATTTATCAGATTTATTAAAATTTCCCCATCCGCGTTTAAAAACCGATCTTTAAACTTTCTTTAATATAAATCTTCCAAGAAGTGACAGACGTCCTTTTTGTCCTATTCTGGCGTTAAAATCTCTGCAATAAGTAAGTTTGTGGAATCGGTTTCACATATTCCTTCATTGAAAAAGTTCTTTAGCCGTATTTTTCATATTCTGCCTATATTACATAAATCTTTCAAGGTTCCCTTTCTATCTTTAGACTACATTCGACCAAATTTTTTAATTAGTTTTAACTTTCCCTTTTCAACATTATTTATTCAATCATCAACTTTAGACTAACGCATGCTCTACCGTCTTTTTGCTATCCTCCCTAACTTTTATTAATAGTTCTTTCTCTCTTTTCTCTATATAATTCGTTTACCTCTTTATTAATTCTCTCTTCTCTTGTTATCAATTCCTATTTTAAATTGTCTATTTTTAAACCTACCAATCGCTTAACGTCTTTACCTAAAGTTTCAAACTCTTTACGTAGTAATTTATTTTCTTCTACTATCTCTCTTATAATGTTTACCAACGCTTTCACTGTATTATTTAAATTATCATTTTCTAGCGTTTCGATGTCCATCTTGCCTTTATCTTCAAGATCCATCTTTTGTCCTCTACTATATCTTAGTTAGTCTACTATATCTTTCAATTATACTTGTCGCATCCGGTGCCGAATTACTTCTCTCCCTCAGTAATCTTTCGGAGTTAGTGGGCCTTCCTCGTTTTGCCGGCGTCAATACAACCTACTTACCCTCCGTCGGTTTGTCTGACATGTTGTGTTTTACTTTAGTTCTTATTATCGCCGCTTAATCCCCACCTATTCCCTGTTGGACATACGCGATTGTGACGCCGTCGACGACGTCAACGATTCTGCCATTATATCTAACCTCGCTTCCACCAGATTTCTCGCTCCTTCTCTCCGCTTACCCCTTTTCTTTAATTTGCGACTTCTTTAATTATCTCCTAAGATAATTTATCTTATTCCGTCTCCGCCTCTGTAAGGTTTTTCCACAACCACTCGTCGCCACCCATCCTAAAAAGCATCTAACCTCCTGCGCCGCATTCACACGCTCCACACACTCACGCGCTCTCTAACCGAATCCTTATTGTACTTATATTATTGTGCAACTTAGTTTTAGCGCTGATTTCTACCGCCTCGTGAATTTATATTTATTTATTATTGAGCCAATTTTATTTGTTGTTAAATTAATAATATAATAATTTTTATTTAATAACATAATTATTGTAATTTATTTAGCTCTTTTATAATCTCTTTCTCTCTGTCCTTCTCTTTTTCTTATTATGTTTATACTCACTTATTATGTTTAGACATTATCATTATGTATATGTTACGTTAGAACCCCAGAAATCTTTATTTCACGAGAATTAGAACGTGCATGAAAGGGGCTTGGATTAACGTTTCAGAAGATGCCTTATTGCGCGTATCACAAACGCACTCGAATTAAATTTCAAAATAGAAGTCTATGGCTGAACGCGATGACTCTGCTCTGAAATAGTGAGCCCGTTGGTTCATTTTTAAGTCAAGGAAATTATTCTTTATAGCCTAGGATAGGAACGTATGACCTTATAAGAGGAGGAATGCAATCAAGAATTGGAATAAATTCATTCAATTAATCTTACATAACTTTATATTTAATAAATTCTATTATAACATAATGTACATAATTTAAATTTCTTAAAACGAAACTAAGTTTATTTACATATCGTCTAGTTTAGTGTAAAATGTTATGTTGTGTTGAGTTGTATTTCGCGATTTTACATTATTTCGGAAGTTTCTGAACAGGATCTTGAGAGGTGTAATTATAATGTTGATCTATCTTCTGTTCATTATTCACATAAGTTCTTTCAATTAAGCTGGAGAACCAAACGTTTGTGCACATAAATTGTGATATTATGCTTCTAAATCAGGAGAGGAAGAGGCTAGTTCGACGTATAAGAAACAGATTGAAACGGAGAAGGGTTCATGGGTTTTAGGATTTAGGATTATAATTCTTTGATTATAGGGGAATATCTAGAAAAGTAGGATCTCTGAATATTTGAAACTCGAAAGAATTAAGAAATTGGAGATTCGGAGGAAATAATTCTTCTAAATCATTTGAATTAAAGAGATTAAAATGAGATATGTAAATTTGTTCATTTGATGAGGGAGAAACAAATGATTATTTTCAGAAGGCTCGAAAGTGGGTGACTAAATAGATTTATGTAAGAAGAATGGTTACTTTGAGAGCGTTCAGGGAAAGTTGACAGAATGTTAACAGGTGAGATATTATCTAGGTTTATGGTTAGAGAATAAGAAATTTTAGGAGGAGGAGAGATCAATTCCAAATGAGAAACTGAAATTATGGAATCAGAAGAGTTTCTAAATTCATTTTCAATTTGATTTTCTATTTGTCTTATAATTTGATATGAATACATTGAATCTTTTCGAGGTTTTGACTGAACAGTTTGAAGATCGCGTTTTGGAGCTTCTCTGCCATTTATTTTTCAAAACTTTATTTAATCTTTGGGAGCGCACTAGAATTTTTTTGGAATTTTTCAAATAAATTATCTAATGAGTTGCTTCGAACTTATTTTTTGATAACTTATAGTCTCGTTTACTTTGCAGCCTAATCCAAGAATTTAACCAGGAAGAATGTTTCTTTGTCAAATGTTTACATTGGAAAAACCGCTCTTGGTAATCACTTCACTTAAATATGCATTCCCGAAGCAGATTACTAATTAAATAATCTTTCTAATTGAATCCGACCGCTGTGCATTTCGTACATCTTAATTTATATTATGAGTTTCTTTGTCTTTGATGGGAATAATTAGGGGATGAGGGAAAATATGGGAATCAATTGTTCCTGAGTATATATATAGAGTGATTCTATTATTAGCTTGAAAATACTCTATCGTCGATCTCTCGCACCCTTGACGGCTCTGAAGTCTCTGAATCTTTTGCTGATTTCCGGCTTAAAGGAGAAATTGTCTACTTCAGTTCGTCGTGAACTCAATGCGGTTAAAACTGCCGTCAGGGAAGACCACTTACACAGCGCCTAGTTATGTAATGGCATTATTTACGCTACTCCACCATTTACGTAGGCGCTACTCCACCACCTCGCTGATTCGCCTATGCCATGGCGGTCATCTGGAATCTATCATTGCCGGAGCCCCGCTAGCTTCCAATTCTCATCAGGCGCCGCCTCTGTCTACCACTGCCGCCTCACTTCTGAGTGGCCCTCCAGCTAGCCCTGCAATCACGTTTTCTCGCGGCGTCCCTGTGACTCTTGCAGGCAGTGGAGAAACTGAGACCCGGATGCCACCATCACCATTACTACCGTCAGTTGTTAAAAATCACAGGACGACCACTGCGGGACGTGATGCTATCTCTAAAACATCTCATCGAAGAATCTGAAGATGTGACGCTCGGTTACGCGTGCTTGCCACAGACTATTACGCCTAGGCCATGTTAATTGCCAATCTCTCTTCCTCCATTTCCTCGAATTCTCTGACTACTTTTTTCACAATCATTTTGATAATACAAGTATTATTATGATGCGACTTGCCTCATATTCTTGACTTTCGTTTGAATTAACTAATTTTCACCTAATCATACTTGACAGAGGAGGTATAGAAGGCGGAGGGATTGGCCTATACATCCGCAATAACATCGGGGCGAAATTCTTTAATTAAGATAAATTTCTTAATTCTAATACCTAAACAGTGAATTGTTGTTTACTTTCGAGCTCATGCGAATAGATTCATGTTTCATCCCCAGTAACGCTGTTGTAGACCAAATTTGACCGACCTCGGTTGAATTTCTTGAACATTTCTTTGCTCCATTTAACACTAGCCTGTTTTTGAGCTTCGTTCAAATTGGGATCCAATGACTGCAAAGTTTCCGTACGCTCAAGTGATCATGCAAAATCGTATGAATTGCTTTCATGTCAATGCCTAAGGATGCCTGAATCTCGCGGTGTTATATGCCGGTCTCGCTCAATCATTTCACGCACAGCATCAACATTAGTGGCAACAACAGACGTGGACGACTTTCATGGAATTCATCACTAAGAAAGGTACGTCCACGCTGGAATTCGGCAAATCAATTATAAACAGTCCTATTGGATGGTGCTTCATCCCCAAAAGCCAAAGTCGATCGATGCATTGTTCGGAATTAGATTACATTCGTAATTGTAAAAAATCATTGCCCGAACATTTTCACGCGAAATTTCCATTTTCTTACAAAATAACTTCTTTTAAAATATTATGCAAACAAAACTAGTTGGCTTGGGTACAACTTTCAATTGAATTAAAAACGGATCTAATTTTACGGATATGATAGTAGCAGAACGTTGGCGCCACTGGAAGTACTAGATTACAGAAACTTTTCCAGCAGCCTACGTATACATCTTATTTTATCAGAGAATATAAAATTTTTAAAATAATTCCGAAGAAGAATCTAATTTAATCTAATCTAATAACAGATGAAAAGTCATTGAAAAATAACAACAATTATTTGAGTATAAGATTTTAGAAGCAAGTTTTTTTTCATATTATAAGGTTAAGGATCTAATATTATATCTGTTATTATCCTAGCAGAACGGATGTTTCTTTTCGCTCGACGATGAAGTCGTTTTCATATTTTAAAAAGCTAACATAATTCTTTGACGCGTCTTCTAGTTGGTTAGAGAAAGGTTTCGCTTCTGATGACTATCCGTCAGGATTATCGTCTACGAGCAAAACGAAGGACGAGAATATCAGGCGTGAATCACGATGATTGATGTCAGTCTAATATGGATTTTCACGTGTTTGCACAACCAGCTGATAACCCCTTAAAGTCGACCCATCATTTTTCCGTCAAAAATTAGCTCGATCCGACAGGTTCGCTTCATCTCTCAAGAAAGTAGCTGCTATAATGAAATTACGGAGCGGTTTAATCTGTCCGAGCAAATAAATGGAAGATCGAATTCATTACGAGTAACTATTCGTCACATGCTTGTGGATAATCAATTTATGTTAATTTTTTTCAGAGTAAGTTGAGCTTAAAAACTTAATTAAGTTAAAAATCGTTCGTAAAAAATTTATCTCGAATTTATTTTTAAAATTTTTTACATCATTTTTAATACTAATTAAAAGATAATTTAGCTGTATAATATTAATTAAAAATAAATAGAAGAAAAGATGGTATGACCAGTGATATTGTAGCCTCTCTCAATATCTTCGCTATTAAGTGGCGAATTCTAGCAATTACTTATGGAATGATTTGTTCAATAGCTCGCTGTTACACCATGACGCTAATATACCAATAATCAATAGCCAGCATTTATAACGCATTTTTTTATTTCCAAATATTATATAATATTTCGATACATTCTAAGGGACGTTTCCAACATTTCTGAGATATATTTTAGCATTTAATTACTTCTACTTCCTTATTTTGCTTTAAACTTGAGCGTATTATTACATGAATATATAGTATGTATTTTTGAATGTTGTTTACTATTATTATATTTAACATTTTATTTTGACTGTATATATTTTGAGTTAGGATAACTCCGGTATATACGCCGCATCTATTAAAAACTTAATTTATTTAGTATTATTATATAATATTTAAAGACGAATTATATCAATAAAAACTTTGTACTGCCTACCACAGTACAAAGGGTTGGGAAGTAACTAGTTACTTGTAACTAAGTTACAGTTACAGTTACATTTTTTCAGTAACTGTAACTTAACTTAGTTCTTTTTTTCTATCTATAACTGTAACTTAACTTAGTTACATTTCTTTCAATAACTAGTAACTGATTTAACAGTTTCTTGTACAGTTACTTTACATTTGAAACTTACTTGTCAATTTAATGTGATTGGTTAAAATCTGAAAACTGATTAAGACTACGGTCCACTTAATGCTACAAATGCTTCGAAGTATTTTTTGATTGGTCAGTTTGTAAAATTCTTTTATTTGATTGATCAATCAAATGCTTTGAAGCATTTATAGCGCTAAGGGTGCATACCACTTAACATACGCAACGCTTGCATGTATCATTTCATTGTTTAATATTTGTAATCACAAGGATAAAATTATACAAGCGGACGTAAGTGGAACGCAGCCCAGAGCGAGTATTTTATTATTAAAATTATTGGAGGATAAATTAAAGGAATTTTTAAATAAAATTGTATTGTAAAAGTAAATTATTTTTTTTTTATAGCCCTAATGATATCAATGTCACTCATATTGTTCTGTCATTATAACAAAAAAGTAATTAAAAAGTTATTTTTTTAGTAACTGTAATTGTAACGAGTTAATTTTTAGTCTCGATAACTTGTTACTTTTAAAAAAAAAACTATAACGTAACTAGTTATTTTTACAAAGTAACTTTCCCAACCCTGCTGTCTACTATTAATGTAAAAAATATTAGAAATCCTAAAATATTTATTTTTTAAAAATAGTATTAAAAAATGAATTTTATATATATATACTATATATGTATATATATAATCATACATGTTATAAACTGTTATAAAACATTACAATCATTAATTTCAATGTAAATATAATGATGTAATGAGAAAATGCCAATGTGGGCTACCATCTAATTGTGTGTGTTCGTGTGTAATAATATGTACATATATTAAAATTAAATATAGACGTTTCAACCCTGGTATTAGATCTTCTTTAGTATATAAAATATAATTGGTAGAATCAAAAATTATAAATATGTAAGCGCCAAATCATCAAATCATCGTTAACCTATTGTCACTACTTGAAATCTTCAATGTTGTCTATTATATTTTGCTAAATAAACAAACTGCACATATTAGAAATTTTCACTAAAATAAACCAAAATAAATTAATATAGTCAAATTATAATTATAAAGTCCAATTCACTAAAAACTTACGTTGAAATCAGATTAACAATGATCTGTTATGTACATTAAAAAAAATTATAGACAGATTCGTTATCGTGTGAGAATTCAGATCGAAATGGCAATGTGAGCCAACGATAACAAAATAAATATAAAAATAAATATGTACAACAATAAGAATACGTCCAAAGTTAGAATCAAGGATTTAAAACATAGAAACATCAATCTTCTATAACCAAATCGATATATACAGAGTTCAATAATTTCGTATCATTTTGTAAATTTAACCCATTTTTTGTTTTTTGATAAAAATTGACTCTGAAATTAATCTCTTATTGTAATTCCTTTCCTCATCTAAAATTAGAACATTGCTCCAATGAAATTCATAGTTATGCTCCATCCTATCTCTGGTGGAAAAATGTTGCTGAAATTATTTCACATTCTGGAACACTTATCAATAAAATTTCAGCATTTCAATAAAATTTCAGTTTAATTTCAGCGACGTTTAGCTGAAAAATTTATTTTCAATAAAGTTTCAGAAAAATTTCAACAAAATTTTTTAACAAATTTCAGTAAGAATTTCAGAGAAATTTCAGAAAATTTCAAAGAAATTTTGATTGAATTTCAGTGATTTTTTAGTATGTTAGCTGAAAAATTCACTTTCAGTGAAGTTTCAGCAAATTTTCAGCAATTTCACTGAAATGTTCCAAAACGTGGAATAATTTCGTGGATGTTAACTACAACAATATCTACCTTTTTGCAGTGCTTCTGATGGAAATAGATAGTTGAAATCGCTAAAATAACTAAAATCTATTAAATTAATAAAGGTTTCAATGATTTATTTTTATCAAGAGCATTGCAAAAAGGTGGATATTGTTATGTAGTTAATATCCACTTCTTCAGAGGGCGGTAGTGCGCGGCAGCATTTTGCGGTTACAGATTTTGAGCTGCCATGTCCTCTCTCAAGTTTCTCACTGCTACAGATATGTAAATGATATTGTTTTCGCCATTCCAGAACAGAATTTAGATACATTGCTAAGTACATTTAACGAATTTCATCCTAAGTTAAAGTTTACAATGAAAGTTGAGAGCGACACATTAAATTTCTTAGATTTGATCTTAATAAAAAGAGAGAACAATTTGATATATAATTGGTATCATAAGCTTACCTTCTGGGCTCGGTATTTGAACTTTTTCTCTTACTATCCTTTATGCTATAAATTAAACACAATTATTAATTAATTTAATTGATAGGATGATTCTGTGGTCGCATCCTAGTTTCCATAAAACCAATTTTGAACTAATCAACATATTGTTTCGTTAACTATTGTGCAAATTGTAAAATAAGAAAACTTTTCGACTTTGTTCGGTCCATTCTACCTGCTCATAATGGGTAATGCCATTTTCTAAAAGGTCATCCTATATATATATATATATATATATATATATATATATATATATATACAAATAACTTTAAGCATTGTTATGTCTCATTTATAGTTATAATACGAGGATTGTTTGAAAAATTTTGAGTCTCAATATGAAAATATTATAGCATTACTCGTCAAAATAAATTCTGGTACGAAAACAACAAAATGGTAACAAAACCATTCTGGTACTACTATCGTACATGTTTTGCAAGATATCTGTAAAAATTGTAGCCATTTTGACGCTCAGTTGTTATTTAAGTCAGTTGTTATTTGTGCTAGTGTTAATGTTTTCGTTTAATGAAAATCTGTGTCCTTCGAGCCAAACTTTGAGCCTAGGAAACTGAAAAAAATCGTTGGGGATGAAATCTGGTGAATACAATGGGTAATTAATTAATTCGAACCGCATTCGTAAATTTTTGTTATGGTCATTGTCGATGTTCAATTTTTTCTATTTTTACAAAAACACTATTAAAAAATTTATTAAAAATTAAATAACAAACAAATAAAAAAGACAATACAAAAATATCATTGTTAACATTAGCTATAGCTATACACATTGGGGTCCTCAGTGCAATTTGCTAAATTGAGATTTTGTTCGTGTTTCTAAACTTTTTTTTCTTTGAACCTATATATCTCGAAGCTTCTTAATTCTATCGACTTTTACACATTATGGATTTCTTCCTTATTTAATTCTCCATCGATTAAAAAAAAATTAATTGAAATATTATTTTACGGAAAGAGTTATAAGGTGATAAATATGGATGGAATCCCAGGGACCCGAATGTGTATCAAAGATAGAAAATCAAAGATAGAAAAAAAGAGTGTGTATATGTATAGCTAGGATTAATGAGGCATCTAAGCGGACGATTTGTCTCGTTTTTTCATGGAATAAAAGTCGACGTGCCCTTGCAAATGTATCGATGACTTTACAAATTGTAGTAATAGAAGCAAACTCGTTTAGTCACTTCGTCCACAAGTAAGCTCGTTAGTCAGTAAAGAAATATTTGATTTTTTGTCTTTCATCGATCAACGTAGTCTTTTCAATCGGATTCTTCGATTCAAAGAAAAAATAAGAAACTTAATAGACTTCACTGAATCGGGTGAAAATGTAAAATGAACAAACGTGATTTAACGAACCAATTGCTCACTACGAACGAAGAAAGATTTTATTTCTGAAGAAAAGAGAAATATACTTGAAGCACAAAATTTTCACTGGCATCACGTATTTAAAAAAATGTGCACGTTTATACTATATAAGACATAATATGATCCAATTTTATAGGGTGTACCTTTACATGTCTGAATCTGATAGATCTAATTTCAACTATTTAGTGAATAAACAATCAAAACAAACAATTCTTTAGAATATTATATTCTATCTTCCGGATAAATTTGAAAATGTTGATATGTAACAAATAACATACAAATAAATAAAAGTAGGCTAATGAAAATTAACGCAGATAAACAGCTCAAATTATTATGAAATAAAATACTCGCAATCAGTAGTTGGAATAATCTTATTTATTTGAACGTTTCAAACTTCAAAGAGGACTCTCCTTGGAGTCCTCCTTAGCAATGTAGATATAAAAATATAGATAGCTTACATGTGCTTACATCCATAATGATCAAGTCATTTACAAATTGACAAAGATGAAGCATTACTAATCATTAAGAAACAAGAAGCATGTCATGAAGCTTTGTTACATGTTCAAAAGCAAAATTAAAGATTTTTCAAAAGCGGAATTACAGATGTGTTGTAATCAGGAATTCAAATATAAAAATTGCACATGTTAAAATTACGTCCATACATAACAACATGTCGCTCGCAATATGTAACAATATTTAATAAAATGTATTACAAAAGAATTTCCTGTTTTCAATTAATATTCTTTTCTATTTTTCTGAAAATTGGACTTTATAAAACATACTCTTTTAATAATATTAACAAAATAATTTTTCTAGGTATACGAAGAGAGAAATTGTACCAATTAAATCACGAATATAATCAGACTGTGAACCATTTTCAAGCATTATAAAAGCTTATGGCAAACAAAGAGCGTATAATACCTATTTAGATTTTTGACAAAGGACTTGTGACCGAATTGTGAATAATGCTGAGGCAGAAAAATAGCTTCATCAATTTATTGAACATTATTGTCGAGTTACTGTAACTTTACACATATATAAAGAAGAATGTTGTTGCATTAGCATTCTCGATATAAAACATAGTAATCGAAGAAGGATCGTAATAGAAGAAGGACGTCTACGCATCGTTTAAGCATCACAGAATTTTGAGAAGTCGTATGAATGCTATATAAATATTTAAAACCATTCTTTTTATATTCAATTTTCACGTCGAAAACATAATTTAATTTTATACTTAGCATAATAAATTATTATATGATTAAAAATTAAGATATTATAAGATAAAAATTAAGAGTAAAAGTACTGATAGTAACTCTTGAATTCGAATTGAATCCTGATTTCAAAGGAAAAAGTCATAAAACCAAATTATGGAATCAAACATGAAATTCTCTTCAGACTTTAAAAATGTAAGAAAATCGATGTAAACTGGAAAAGATTGAAAAATCATAAGTCAAGAAAGACGTAATTGAAAATAAATTAAAGACCTTTAGACCTCAGTAATTCGACAAAAGCTCGAATATTAAGAAAAAATTTTAAGAATATCTTTTAATAGAATTTACGCAGACTTCTTTATCAACTATTATAGACACAATTTACAAAAACAAATATAATAAATAATAAAAATTCAGTTCTCTCTTTTTTTCCTTTTTTTTTTTATAGAAGTAACGTTTGCTTGCTCTGCGCCAGAATTAAGAGCGCATCCTTCAAGATCGTTTTAATGACTTCACGAACGCTTTTTTTCTGACGGCATTGAAAAATCATCGAAGGCGAAGGTGAAATTATAAGACAGAGGGTGAAGGAGGATTTAACGAGCTCATAGGAAGTGGACCGTGAATCGTTAGCGCAAATTCCTACTCAAAGATATATGCTTTTCAGGCATTGACTGGCACCGGTAAAACACAGCAACGTTGAAAAAGCGGTGCTCCCAGAAAGATTACACAAAAGAAAAAATCCTGACGCTTTTTAACTTATCACCTCGAGCTTGACTTTCCACGAAATCTAATTAACAGTAGCGCAAAAAATGTTAGTTTTACGCATGAAATTGTGTCTCGCGTTTTTAATAATAAGTTTTTGGAGCAAGACTAGGGATTCTATAACAGAGTTTGATGATTTTGTCAAAATTCTACGAAAGAAAAGAGTACGTACGTGTACTTCTTCCTTACGTATATGCAACCTCACTTTAATTTCACTTTTACTTTATAACTTCAATTAAAATTATTGAGTAAAGTAATTTACATATATAAGTTAGAGTATTTCTCTCGATTCGTAGAATTTTGATAAAATTCCTCGTAATCAGACTCTATTATAGATAACTACGAAGGTCTCTGAACAAGACAAAATCGATTTTGTCATAATAAAATTTATTACAATTGGTACCGTACATAAAATAATATTAACATCTTTTTTATCACTTGCCATTAATAATCTTAATCGATATTAAGCTTATTACTGATTTGATAACGGTTATATTAAAAGTTAATTGCAATACTATCATCGGAATATCAACCATAAATGCATCTGCATTAAGACAAATTGATTGCACAAATAATGTTCTTTATGTCGTCGTATACTACGCCGCTATATGGCAAAGGATTTACATGTTGACTTCTTCCATTATCTAGCTTTTTCAGATATGTCCTTAAAGTTTACCGAGGTAATATCTTCTTAAAGCATTTTTATTACAAGATTTCCGCGAATATTATTGCAAACGTGACCACGTACCTAATACGAAAAAGGAAATTATAAAAAATGCAAAATAATTATTGTCAATCAATCCATATCAATCAGCAGTAATCAGATATTAAGCGAATATTATAATGATATTTCTCTAAGTCAAAAATCAATTTGTTAATTTATCAAGATATTATTTTGATTGTCAACATTGATTCAATCAATTCTGAAACTACATTTGTATCTGACACAAAAATATCTGCTATTATACATTATCAATACATTGAAATTTATAATTACATTATAATTTATTTTATTATATGATTCTCGTATATTATCAATTCATTAACAATATAAAGGTTTTTCTTTTTGTCTCTTTTTTAAAATATAAATTTTGTATGAGCTCTTATATATATTTTAATTTTTTCCTTGACGACATCGTAATTTTATTATAGTTTTTCTAAATTGCGTGAAAGTTTTAATCGCGTTTGCATAATAGAGGGAGAGGAAGTTGCTGTGAGGACATAATGTCGCACTATGCATAAATAGATTTTAAATTTTCAAGTATTCCGACAGTTCACGGTTTTACCGCGTAAAATACGACTATTGCATACTTTGCGGCTACGAAACGAAAGTTTTGGTAGCTATAACATGTTCGACTCCCTCGCGACTGTAAAGATAAATCAAATGTAATGCAATATAACGAAATTTTACTCGACGAATCGTAAAGTGCCTCTGCAATTTTGATATTTGTGGGAGAGTCTCCTTCAACACTTCACGATTTACTCGCGTTTCTCAAGAAGGCTATTCCAATATATTCGGCGGTTTTACAATATCATTAAACAACAATTTACCGACAATGAAATGTTCTTTTTAGAATTATATACACATAACATTTAATGAATTCGCTATAAGTTATTAAAATAAATTTGCTTAGAATTAATATTAATATCAATAATATCATATTTACGATATTAATCGTAGAACTATTGATATTCTATAAAACATAATTCTTTGCATAATAATTACTTCACTCATAATTTGCGTCTCATACAGAAACAATAATTAGCAGTCGCAACTTTAAGTAGATATTTTACTGGGAAACGTCTCCCTCTAATTTGTTTCGCAGATACCAGAATAGCTGCCAATGCGTTCTTTGACATTCTCTCGAAAACTTAATTATCTCATTAGAAAAGTCATACGTCATTTAAAATGAATTAAGAGTTGCAAATTTCAACAATATATACAGTCTGTGAAATTTATTGTTAAGAGGAACGGAATTACAATTGAGAAACAAAAGAGAATTTTTAGCAAGTACACTTATCAAACGTTACTTAAAATATGGAAGTTCCATGCCAGTAAATGTGGAATAAGAATCCTTTATACAAGATAAAATCTTTTGAAAATACGAGAAGCGAAACAATTCTTTTAATAAATAGTTACTTTTTTCATCATACTTTTTCTGTTTAATCAATTTGTAAACATAAACTTTAATTGTACTTTAATTTGTTATAGCAAAAAAGTATCGTATCGTTTTTATCATAAATTAAAAATATTTTCATATGTTTTAAAATAAAACTTCTTGAAATCATAAAATTGTAAAGCACTTTTTGTTAAATGAAAATTCCTGTATATAATCTTGGTAATATTTTTTCCGAGTTTTTTTACATAAATTTATGTTTTCGAAAATAAACTTTAATCTCGACATTATTTTGCATGTTATTACATATAGTAATCCACGCGCTTAACAAGATTATGTGCATTTAACGACTCACTGCATGCAAAACGACTCACATTATTGTGCATTACGGAGATTAACCGGTGAATATTAAAGATGTAGACTGTGCCTTGGAAACTTGCAAGTTGATCAAAATCCGCAATGTCTTCGTGTTCTATATTCCGCGCTATAATCAAATTAATAGTTGCCATTATCGTCGAGAAGTTGAATTAAACTTCAAATTTTACGTTGCAAAAGAAATGAATTTCACGATAGATATTCAAGAAGTTTGCAGGTGCTTTCTGTCACGCTGGAAAAACTTTTGTAAGAGTGACACTTTCTTTTAATAACTTTCTCGCGGATATATAGCATAAAAATTAAAAAAAGCATAATTATATGTTAAGGATTTGTTTTTATAAAACGCGCGCGCGCGATATATTGCAAACTGTTAAATTAAAAGTTACCTTTTAATTATATATAAAAGAAAATAAATAATACAATTCTATTTTTTTCTTGTATTTTTTCTATTTCCTCATATCTATAAAACAATCCTTGCTTATCTTCAAGAAAACTGGAATGGAATTTGAATAGCTTTTACTCCACTAATGATTTATGCAATTCCCTCTCTTTGATTTCTTTCGCCGCGTGTGAGAAATCTCCCAGGTTTGTATTCATCTTCCTTGCTTTATACTAATGCAATGGACGTGAAAATTATTGTCGCGAAAATACAATGGAATCTGGATGGCTTTCCATGTTCAAGCAAACGTAAGGAAAATATAGTAGTACCATAAATCGAAGAAAATTATATCATTGGAATAGAAAATAGACATATATGCCTTAATTTCTTTCTTTTTATTATGTAATACACATTTTAATTACAATACAGAGTACGAAGAAATTGCGGATATCTACATGTTTAAAGTATAATAAAAAAGATTACAAAGAATATTCTACACACAATTCAATTAATTTTAATGAAAAATTTTCTGATATATATATTATATTTGGAATTGTGAGAATGTCCAGCGTTGCAATCACTATTTTCAGAAATTAAAAATGTGAAAAAAAAACTTATTTCTCTCTTGATTAACTTGATTATCTCCTACGTTGCTTTGATGAGCAATTCGAATCTCGTGGGATGAAATCCAATACTTACGTTTAGTTGATGTGCCTCATATTCACGCTCTGAATTCTTCACATTCGTAAAAATATAAAACTGTTCTGAAGTTTCATCTTGAACAATCGCGTGTTGACATTTGCGATGTACAAACAAAACACTTGTGTCAAGACTTATTGCGATTAAAACTTATGGCGCAAACGCCAACTGTGATAGAGATAAAAATTTCATCATCGCAAATTTCGCGTAACCCGATTAAAAGTTTCACTACTTTCATTTGCGCTGTTTCTCTTCTCCCGGCCTATATCGATTTGCTTTCGTACCGTTGGTTCTACCAAGAATTTTTCTTCCAAGAATAGGACGACTATGCTGACGAAACGAAGTGGCAAATATCGAATCTTCGAATCCGGCTCATTCGTTAATCCATCGACGATATTGATGTTTCCAAGACTATTTTTACGACTGAAAGTTCGCGATTTGTAAAAAAAATGCGAGTTTTACTATTGCAACTCTACATTCATACTTTCCAGAATTTTTTATATTATTATTAATTAAAATTAAGTTAATTATTAATTAATATAAAAATTTCACATATTTTAATTTATCTTTAGCTATGTATTTATGACTCAAATTATATTAAGAGATTTTTATATCAAAATATAAAAATAATTTGAGAAAAATAAATAATGTTTCATATATTTATAAATAAATATGTAATTTGTATATTTATTTATAAATATATATATGTATGTATAAATATTATACATACTATATATGTACAATTTTGTGAAATATAAAAAAATATGACATAAATACC
>NW_017306081.1:702989-717699 GCF_001594115.1 Trachymyrmex septentrionalis | reverse complement strand
ATATGTATGTATAAATATTATACATATATATACAATTTTGTGAAATATAAAAAAATATGACATAAATACCAGGGCAAATCAATAAGTTTTTAGAAAAACATAGTAAAACACTTTTTTTTTATCGATTCATTTTTATTTCTCAACATAGTCTCCTTTCAGCTCGATACACTTGATCCAACGATTCTCCAACTTTTTCAAGCCGTCCGAATAATATGATTTATCTAACCCTTTAAAATAAACCTCTGTTTCGGCGATGAACTGGTCTCTGGTGGTGAATCTCTTTCCTCCGAACCATTTCTTCAGGTTTGGAAATAGGAAATAGTTGCAGGGGACTAAATCTGGCGAATATGCTGGATGGGGAAGCAATTTGTAGCGGAATTCGTTGAATTTGGCCATCGGTGCCGGGCATGTGTAAACCCGTGCATTGTCTTGACGGAAGAGCACTTTCTTTTTCGCCAAATGGGGACGTTTTTTCTGTAAAATGTTGTTGGAACGGTCCAGTAAGGCTGCATAGTAATCGTCATTGATGCCTCGACGGAAGATAATCGATATGAATTATACCGCGTGCATTCCAAAAAAGGTGGCCATCACCTTTCCGGTCGACTTCACGGCCTTCGCCTTCTTCGGAGCTGGTTCACCCGGTGAAGTCCATTGTTTTGACTGTTCCTTCGTCTCGGGTGTGAAGTAATGGATCCATGTTTCGTTCACAGTAATGAATCGACGCAGAAATTCATCTGGATTACGTTGAAACATCTCCAAACATTGTTTTGAAATCGTCACACAGTCGCGCTTATGGTCCACAGTGAGCAAACACGGCACCCATCTTGCCGATAACTTTTTCATACCCAATTGTTCGTGCAAAATTGAAATCACTGTGCCTGTGGCCTCAACAAGCTTGCGCACTTTCAATCACTCGTCGATCAATCAAAACAATATCGTGGACTTCATCGATGATTTCTAGTGTAGCAGCCTCAATTGGACGTCCCAAACGAGGTGCATCACATATAGATGTACGACCACGTTTAAATTCATTCATCCAATTGTATACAGTCGCAAACGCTGGTGCAAATGTGCTATATACATTATCCAACTAGGCTTTGATTTCTTTCGGCGTTAAACCTTTCATATATAGATGTTTTATCACTGCACGGAATTCGTTTTTTTCCATTTTGAAAAAAATACAAAGGTTGTTAGCTTTAATCGTCTATAGAAATAAAACCACGCGATGAATTCCGCTCAAAATTTGCAACAATAATCAGCTGAAAGATGCTACTTGTCAAAAAGTAATATGACATGACACTGCGAGTGGCCTAAGAACTTATTGACTTGCCCTCGTATGAATATTATAGTTGTTTATGTAGAAAAAATTGAAAAATGAGAAAATGTTAAAAAAAGTTTTCCCCAAAAATTAATGGAAAACTTTTTCCTACATTTTCATTTTTTCTACAGGAAGAACCACAATATTCATATTTATGTCATGTTTTTTATATTTCACAAAATTGTACATATATAATATCGCCATAAAGATTTATGTGTAGACATAGAAATGTGACTTAATTCAACAATTAAATCAAATTGCGTAAATTCTCTCCGCAATGTCTTATTTGGAAGGAAGGGAAATCCAAGTTTCCTTGCGTATGCAGGTCCTGGCAGGATCCCATTAAGAGGCTTGTCGTACTTAATGACGGGAGTAGCCACTGGCAAGATGGAAGCCTTCTCCACTTCTGGAATATACGGAAGTGACCTTTTCAAGGAAATGTGTGGGTAAACACGTCTCTGTCGCATGTAGCTAGAATCGCGACTCTCTCATAAACGAAAGAGAATCCCTTGCACTCGGTTGACTTGTCGGTTCGAATTTTGATTGACTCTGCAATCGCACTGCTTTCTTGTGATTAATACAAGCGAGTTCAGTTTCAATGTCAGATACGATATCACTGTTGTGTTCGCAAATTGTACAATAATACCAGAATTTAGAAAATGAGAGATAGAGGAAAGTACGTGCGTGTAATTTATATGTGTGTATATATACAATGGTTATTAAAAGATAATATTAAAATTTATAAATCCTAAAATACTTTGAGTTAAATGCAGCGTCATATATTAAAATGAGTTTTATTTTAATAAAAGTATAATTGTTAATATTTTAAATTAATTAAAACATTATTATGTTTAAAGACAGTGTCAAACCACTTAGATGTCAATAAAAATATATATGTTACTTTTACACATTAATATTAATTAGTATTAATTACAAAATTAAAACACTTTGAAATTTATAATTTATAATTTATAATTTATATCTACATAGATTGTAGTTCCATGCAAACACAAAATTAATTTCTCTCTCTAATTCGTTTTTAGATACATTATATTATTCGTATTACAGCGCTTAATTACATATTTAATTTTAATTCAATGACGTATCAAAATGATAAACTATCTCAAAGCTGATGGCAAAAAATGTTTTTAACTAGCACTACAATGATGAATGTTGTTTTTGGAGAATATGCAATGCATCCAAAATGATTTATTGGCCTATATATATGCAAAATTCTGCAAAGATATGTTGGAACGTACGAAAACGTCTATGGGCACCCGAAATTTCGGGGTTATTATTGGACGAGATCCAATGAGAGATTTAGACGAACCGCGTGTTTGTGATAGTAATAAGATAGAAAGATCCAAGATTAATATCGTTATTCGGATATTATATGCGTTTGTAAGATATTTCCAAATCTCTCTCTCTCTCTCTCTCTCTCTCTCTCTCTCTCAATTACAAAAATTAAATACGAGAATATTAAAAAAAAAATTAATTATTTTCCATTTAGATAAATATTAAAACAGTAAGAAAGTTTAAGTTTCAAAAAAAAAAAAAGAAAAATTAATCTTAAATTTTTCTTGAATAATTCTTTTATATTTTAAGACATATTTATTAATGTAAAGTCGCTTTAAATTCACATTCAGAAAGAATCTGCATTTGGAAGAAAAAGTATGATTTTTTTTTTAAAGAGAAAATATGATTTTTATGGATCATTATTAACAAATTTTTACATAAAAATTCTTTTCTAAGAAATATTGTTAATATTTCATTGTATTTTCTAAAAGCTAGACTCTATTGGATTTTGTACGTGTATTCTAGAGCTAATATTAAATTTACTTTTCAAAACTAAACATTATTTGTCTTACTCTTCAATGTCATCATAAAATGAAAATTAGACAGTCACATTCAACGTGTGGTTAGAATGCAGGTTGACATTTTCAAAATTGTGAAGTAGTTTGAAAGTGAGAACATGTTGTATATCGCGTACATTACACATGTTACATGTTTTATGCGACCACTGCGGTACATTTTATGGCGGTGCACGTGCGCGGTTTTTTACGACTTTCAAAAATTTCAGCAAGCTCGTTGCATAAATACGGAATAAATATCTGGTGTTTTGACAGAGGCAAGACGATCTTTCTCGAACAGACAAACGAGTAAACTCTCCTTTGAAAGAAATCCATAAGCTTAAGAAATTGGGACTGGTATCTTAGGATCGGTTATTTCATGAAGTATAACTAATGAGGATTATTGAGACTAATTTAATGGTATCGTACGAAATATTATCTTCTACTGAATTATCGTCAATGAGGTTATCTCTTTTTACAAGAATCATCACTATTGAATCACCATTCAGTTGCTATTAGTAAACAGCGCTGAGGAAGTGGGGGGGAGGGATCGTTCAATAAATCTCGAAAGTGTACTTTGTGCTCTAGCGTGGATAAAAGCACAATGAAGGATGAGAGGTATAAAACAAGAAGTAAAAGCACAAACTGTCAAAATTTTAATGGATTTTCTGATAAGTTTAGAATAGATATTTTCTTAGGAAAGATTTCAAGAGAGAATAAACTATAAAGATATCTAAGCGCGCGCGTAATAATGAAACCTTGTTTTACTGAAGGCTTTCAGTTAGCGTTAAATCCAATCTTGCTGAAAAATTTTGGTAGTAATTGAAATAAATTAAACGACGTTAAGATATGTCAAGACGTACTTTTTAGGAGTATAAATTTTGTAATTACAGGATAAAAATAGCGTCATAGTCGGTCATGGCATGCATTTTACCTACCGCGTAGCAATTTCCGAGTTAGTTAATCCCGAGATATACACAATGCTATTTGTTTCTGCATTCACTGTTACGTTTTACCGTCCACGTTTTCACAATTCAGAATGTAATTGCATTTGGACGATTGTCAAGGTGGAGTGTGTATGGTCGATAAATCTTCAATGATGATAGTTAATCCGTATTAAAGAATCGCGTTTGTTGAATGAATAAATTATGATCGCTGTATCATGAATGTAATCCCTAAATTTGTATTATACTCTTGTAGTAATATCACGGGATCCGTCAAAAGAGAAATAAATCGCAATGCATTAAACAGAATACCTAATAAATGCATTACATTCCGAAACACCAATTGCTATTATTTCTTCACTTATCCTTTTCTAAATCTAAAATAATTACACTGGAAGAAAAGTTTTGTATTAATTGAAATTCTGATGAATTCAAGAAGGATACAAATTAGATACTTACATATAGTTAAAGCTATCAAATATTAGAGTTGAGATAACCAGAAATTTATTTATTACAATAATCACAAAGATTCATATAATTAGAACATGTTTTGTTTGCACTTCATGATGATACAACTAGAATATTTTTCTCAGAGTAGTATATTAAAAGTGTATGTGTATATCCATTTTCTCTGCAATAAAAAAACGAAAAGTAAAATGTTTGAACTTCAAATCTGTGAATCTCAATGTTATATTTTATTTTTATATAAATGTAAAATAACTAGTTAGCAATTATACGTATTAATTATATTTAAAAAAAAACATACAGTAAAATAAATTAATAAATAAATTAAATATAATTGTAAAATAATTCACAGCAATAGAATATAATTTAATGTATTTTAAAAAGAGCAAGAATATTGATTTTTAAATTACACGATTAAAAAAGAATTATTATCAATACAAATATCAAAAAAAGAAATATGTCATATGAATCTCCGTATGTACATATACATATTTAAATAGTTTACATATATTTTAGTATTTCATAAAATTTAGATGCATAGCGGGAAGCATTTCAAAATGAAAAGACGTAAATGATTAATAATTGATCCAGTTATTATAAACATTACTATCGCGTAAAGCGTGGTAAAGTGAAAATAAGTGAGCAAATAACGACAGATATTGGTAAACGAGAGTATAGAAACGAATGACGTTGCTGACCCGCTTGGTGCGAGTTTCCCGCGAGTAGTCCATTCTCTCAGTGAGCACAAAGCGATTTTCCTGTTTTGAAACTGATAGATGGATCCACTGGATCGGGATTGATGAAAGAAGAATGAAGGGCGAGAAAAAAAGAGATAAAATCGGTGGAGGAGAAAAGGCCACGTTAAAATAATGTGCATTAATCAGACAACCAAAGAAGACGAAACTAGATCGCTGTTTGTTAAAAAAGCGATATTAACTTTAACCCTTTGCATAAATTCACCAACTTACAATCTTGCTGATGGTTGCGCGCGATACACCTGCGTCAGAAACGAGTAAAATCCTTCTCATTTTCGTAAGGTTTAAGCTTATGGATCATACATAACAGATGAAGTTTCTTCGCGCATAATGAAAGTGAAAATCAATATAACAAATTTAAAATTAAAATTTTGGAATACTCACATTGAAAAAAATTTAATCATTTCAATACAAACAATAAGAATTTTATTTTTGACCGTACATGTGAGAATACAATCATAAATGATAGATATTCAAATGCAATCGATAAACTATATAGAAGCCTATACCGGTCAAAGCTGGATCTTTAATGCTTTATAAATAATTTCTATGTAAATTTATATATGTATAAGATACTAAATATGTATTTGAACTGCGCGCTGAAATGATTTTTATCTTAATACATTTCTTTGAATAATGTAATACTAACAAGAAGAATCTCATTGTCAGAAGTATTTATCAAATTTTTTTATGCCAAATGAACTTAAATGAACATTTACTTACAGTTAACAAGTATTTACTCAATAAAAAAATAATATTTAAATCAGATTAATGGTTTTATCAAATAAATATATACTAACACACACACACATTTAGTGAATATTTACTTAGCTTACTTAATTAAATACTTAATACTTATTTCCAAACAAATACTTTAGTACAATTAGTATTTTTTCAGTGTAAAATTAATTAAAAATTAAAATTATACGTTAATCCAAGTTATCCTTCTATCTTCACGGCTTTATTAAGGCTTACGTCTTGATAGTATCGAGGGCTATCAGATCGGATTCTCATATATATATATATGCTTGTTATAAAAAGAAAAAAACTTATATTATAATAACTCAGTATTTATTTTGCGTAATAAAAAAAGAAAAGTTTTTATATTTTTTCTCAATAATTAAGTAGACTTTGGAATAGCTTAAAATATTTTTAATAAAATATTAGAACGAACTCAGAGCGGAAACGTTTTTTTCCAAAAATAGCCATTTACTAATACTTATTAAATCGCTAGGTACGAAAATACAGTCAATTATTACATACAGCATTACATGTACATTACATCCTATTTATAAAATTGCTAACATATGTATTAAATATAATTTGATGACATCCCTCTTTCACTGATCCTTGTGTTTGCGATAAGAAGACAGTTTGAATTAAGTGCATTGTTCCCCCTGTAAAGTCAGCTTATGTTCGGTACTACACCCGTGTGAGTCTTGAATTATGCACAATATATGGCATACCAATATGTGCGAGCTGCTGCCGTCAATGTTCATTGAATGTACCGATACTGCGTATATAACACTATTATAAGCTGTCTCAACATGTTTGTGCGTACCGAAATAGACAGTTCGATGCAGCGAGCTTGAAGTGCACGTATATAATACCTCTATTGTTAATATTTAAAATCTTCAAAACCATAGAGGCCGAAAAATAGATAAAATGAATCAAAATGATAACGCGAAAGGAAAAGGAAAGGATTGCTTATAAGGTTGCAAAGAAAATTCGTTGCTTACAGCTTACAGATAGAACGTTTATCTTTCCAAGTCGGAAAAAAGCAGTCTCCCGCGGGAGACGTCTTAGAATTAAGTGCGCAATATTCGAGGGAAAAGTGTTTCCAAGGGAGCGTTTCCGTCTTACTCGACTCAATAGATTAAATGCACTACGTATAAATAACGTAATCCATTAATAATTCCTTTTAATAAGTAATCATAAGAGCGATCGCTTATTTTTCCCGAGAAATACTTAAGAATCAGGATTGAGTGAGTTAATGCTTTTTTTAAATTAAACTTAAAGTTAAAAGTACTGGTTCACAAAACTAGTGAAATTAAGTTAAAAATTGGTGGAATGAAAAATTAACTTAAAAAAAATTAAGTTAAATTAGTTTCAGATAAAAAAAATTTAATTAAAAAAAAAATTCTTTTCGAAATTAGAATGTTCTAATTTTTTGTTAAAATGAGACTACTTTAAATAACAATTACAATATAGATTATTAAGTAAATTTAATTTTTTTATATACATATAAGTTATAAGCAAATACGTAAACATTTAGAAAATAGGTCGATGGTTTTATAGCACTGTTCTTCAACAATTCTTCATCTGAGAATCATTTCATATTTATGTTGCTAAAATATAATATTTATGGCATCTAATTAGTGTGATTCAAATATAAGTAAGAATTGACAAAACTTAGCGAGGCAATCAAAATTGACTACTGTATGGCGTGACTCTTATTACAGAGTCTCTAATCACAAAATCATTGAGCTTTTCCTAAATAATAAATTTCTAATTGTCTAAAATCTTATAGAAAAAATTGACATTAAAAATTTTTTTGATAATTGAGATAAAAAGTTTTTATTTTCATTTGTTTATTGTATTATCAAAGAGGAAAGTTACAGAAACTTTAACATCTCTGAGAAATTTGTTGAACTGAAGAACTTAGTGCAGGACACCAGTGATGGTTTTTTAATGTACACTTTTTTTCGATGAGTTTCGAAATACAATTTATTCATCGAGCGATTAGTTCTTACACATGGATTTAACCATTTACGTTCAATCGCTCTATGAACAAGGCTGATTGTGAATTTCAAAACCCATCGAAAAAAAAAGTTCAACCTTTGCAACCTTTCTGTAACCGGCTGTATACATACATAGGTACATAGTTTGGAAACTAGGATTCTTTTGTTCGTTTGATTTCATAGATAGAAGATGACAACTAAAAATAACATAACAAATTATAATATTACTAAATCGAAAGCAGTTTATTCCATAAAGAAGATTTGTGATATGTAAAATAATAAAAGAGAATTACAATGTATAAAATTGAGACATGTACAATTAAGAAGAAAAAAATGATTTTCTATTCCAGATCTATTCCAAACCAATTTTCCAAACTATCAAATTAATAATAATTTTGTAAAAAATATGTGAAATCTTTAAATTGTGTCAATTATAAACAAAAAATACATTTCGTTGAAATACTAATATCGTATGACTACTTTCAAACAATAAAATTAATGGTCTTATTTTTTCTTTTTACAAAGTAATAATAATTTTTTATTTCAAAGAGCTGGAAAGGATACGGGCAGTAGGAGTCAAGCGCTGAAGATGTCGCGCAAATAATATATCTATGAAATGTGAAACTTCTTTATTCATTAAAATGCGCTAACAAATTTTTAGACTTGGCGCCGCTAGACAAAGCTAGTTTGTCAGCGGCGCCGTTTTTTTCCACTAAAAATTTTTTATTTTAATTAAATCCTCTTATTTTTTTACGATTTCGGGCATTTGAGTTTTGACCGTGCCACGATGAACTTCTGCTGTCTGCTCAGTGTTAGAGATCCTCTCGAGCTAACCGCGACTCAAGGCGACGGCCTCAGGCGATTGTTTTGCATGTACCAATCCAAGTGACTTAGGATAATGATCCCTAGGCAGTGTTATAACTTGACTCAGGACAACAGTTCCCAAGCATTGTCGAGATCGATTAAAGTGTATCAACTCACAAATATTTTACGCGAATATAACGATTATGCGTGAAAGTGATTTGGATGTGCTGATAGACACAGACATTAATATACTGAAGTGATTCGAATATATTGACATCAATAAACATTCAGTTTTTCATACTGTGACTTTATTTCATGGTTATGGTTGATTCATCCTATTATAGACTAAGATGCATATAAATATACACATAAACGAAACAGATAGACTAATACAATCAACAATTGGCTGTAGCACACAACCAATTAAAACTATGCCATATTTTACCATCTAATTTACTGTAGCAGTCAATCTTTTCTTTCAGTGTAGACTGCACTAGTCTAAAGTGCAGTCAATCAATTCAGTTAAATTTAGCTAAAAAAAAAACCAAACCTCTCATCGAATGCCGTCTGATGGCAAAATATGAAAAAGGAGACGAAATTCTGCGATGACATATCTGAATCTGAAAATTTGTACATTTTGGACTTTGCATCGTAATATCTCCGTAGGGCACGTAAAGAAAAAATAAAAGCACTTTCATTACACAACCCGAGCAAAAGCTATCGATTGAGCGTACGTAGAACTTAATCAGTTCAGCCGTTATTGAGATCTGATAATCTCAATCATTCACAACTCGCCGACTCGCGTAAAAGACACGGTGCGGTCTCGCACGTTTCCTCGCGCTGTGCGTTTATTTGGCGCGAGACACTACTATGTCTCTTGATAATAAAGAGTTAATAATAATGTTACGAACTTTTTATGATGTTAATGGTAATACCAGAATTGAATAGTCACTTGTTACTTGTAACAGGTTGGAGAAATCACACGCGCGCGCATACACACACACACACACACACACACACACACACACAAAACTCATTACTGAAAAAGTAATGCGTTACTTTGCACCGCGTTATTTTTACTTTTTTAATAAATAATATGTAATTATGATAAGTTACTTTCCAGAAGTAACTTTCCCAACTTCAGCATAACTTCAACGTTTAAGTCATCTTTAATCATAAAAAATTGTAACGTAATTACTAAATTATTATTATAAAAAGTAACGGTAAGAGTAACGGCATCAATTAACTTAATTTACCAACTATGCAATTTAATTTATATACTTTGCATTAATTTCTATCAAGATTCAATCATTAAATAATCTATGATATGTTTTGCAATCGATACAAATCAGCTATAATGAGGATGATAATAACAACAGACATTAGATATTATCCAGTCAGTTCGATCAAATAAATTTCCAGCCCGTTGCATCGCAAATAGCATTTGCAACAATCTAGTCGAAATGCTGTTGTCTGTGAACACTCCTGCGATAATAACAATAATAAAATGTAATTTTAATTTAAATTAACCTGTACATCTGATTTTCTTTGAAATTAATCATTAAATCTCGCGTGTAATTATATTCTTTTTTTATTGTATTCTTTTATTACATATAATATCTCAGTACTACTGTCAAAAAACAAATTGAGTAATTTTTTATAAAATCAAAAATAAAAAATCATAATCTCCAGAGAAATCATACTGTCTTTCATCGTAAAATCCTGCTGGAATTTTTACGCTTCTTACCATCCGCGTCCTTTTAACCTTGTGGCACAATCTCCGGAAGTCTGCTTGGCCGATAGAGGAAGTGTTACAGAAGGATAAGCTTATACATAATGAAATTGTCGGCCGCTTGTAGCAAAGACAATGTCGTTCCTGTCGCTACGGAAACTGTAATGATCGTGTCAGGACAATGAACTCCCTTCGAGAGCTTCATTACATATATATTACTGTCTATTAGTGATTGATGAAACATGTATAATATTATGTAAATCGAAAATAAATAATTAAATTAAACATTAATCGTAGAGGAAGACAGTTTCCAAATGCAACATTTTCATGATTCTGAAGAAATTAAACTTTTTTTATAAAATTTTTGAAATCTTTTTTTAATTTATAAATAAAAATTGAGATTTATTTTTAAAAAATAGTTTAAACTTTCCAAAGTAACATCAAAATAAAAAATATTGTTTATAAATTTTATTAAATTTATATCATAAATTTAATAAAATTTCTAAACTATAACTTTTTTATTTTGATGTCGCTTCGGAAACTTCAAAAAATTGTCTTAAATAGAATTCAATTCTTACTTATAAATCAAAAAATGATTTCCAAATTTTTGTAAAAAAATTTTCAATGTTTCGGTTTAATTTCTTTATTTACTAACAGATAAATCTTAGGAAAAATGCGTGAGAATTTTACAAGGTACAACTTCGATGATAATAGTCGATTATTTACACTGTTAAAAAAAATCTATAGTGTTAAATTTAATTTAATGTGAGTCGCCACTGGTCCTACTCAATCATATAGTTATTTTATACTAAAACAATGGTTGTATTTGACAGTATATAGTGTCAATTTGATACTATGTAATATCAAATTTGACAATATACTGTCAAATTTAATTATTGTTTTAGTATAAAAATAACGATATATTTAGTAGGAGCAATGGCGACTCTCATTAAATTAAATTTGACACTATAATGTATGATTGGCAAATTGCGATTTGCGGAGGGGATAAAAGTCGTACTTTTATAACAATCTGTTCATCGAGTTTCCGAGATTCGTCAATAATATTTCTAACGAGTTCTACGAGTGCTCGAAATGCGACACGGAAACTCATCTTTACGACGAGCGGATTCAAACGATTATGATAAGAAAAATGCGTTCAGAATTTCTAAGAGGCCGTACACAGAATGTCTCAAAACTTTATCGTGATGACAAAATACAATAACGCATTTATAATATAGTTATAAAAAAGTTCAATTTTTTTTAATTTTCCTTTAGGGTTTTTATTATTATAATACAAGAATTATAAATGACATTTTATAACAATTAATTTCGATGAGAAAGCTACAATTAAAATGTAACCCTGATTCACAAGTCGATTTAAAATCGATTAATTTTTAGGATCGTTTGATTTGATATCTACTAAATTTTCTATTGATCTTCGAAAGAAAATCGATCTTTCATCGAGCAGTGTTGATAAAGTGTCTATCTCCTATTAAAGATCAGTAGAAAATGTAGTCGATATCAAATCAAACAGTCCGAAAAATCAATTGATATTGATTTGATTTTGACTTACCAGATATGTAAATATGAAACCGGAATTCGTACATATGTAGATGGTGACAGGTAAAAATGTAGCTTTTGTAAAACCCCGTCATTGGCGCTATTTTATTGTTTTGATATCTGCCAATAATATTCAACTCACAACAATACAAGTTTCATACAACAACGCATTTTTTTCCGTGTTGAAAATGTCGACTTTTTGCCTACAAACTACGATTTGCGGACAGCATTGGTTTTTTGTTACCATTTGAAGAAAACGGCTGCAGAATCTCATCGAATGCTTGTCGAAGCTTACGGTCAGCATGCTCTTGGTAAATCTCAGTGCTATGAGTGATTCAATAGATTCAAAAGTGGCGATTTTGATGTGAGAAGCGAAGAACGTGGAAGACCACCGAAAAAGTTTGAAGACAGCGAATTGCAAGCATTGTTGGATGAGGATGACGCTCAAACGCAACAACAACTCGCAGATCAATTAAAAGTGACACGAGAAAGCATCTCCATACGTTTGAAAGCCATGGGAAAGATCCACAAGGTGGGAAAATGGGTACCTCATGAACTGAATGAAAGACAGCAGGAAAACCGAAAAACCACTTGCGAAATACTGCTGGCCAGGCACAAAAGAAAGTCATTTCTCCATCGAATCGTTACTGGTGATGAAAAGTGGATATTTTTCGAGAATCCCAAACGGAAAAAATCATGGGTCGATCCAGGCCAGCCATCGACTTCAAGGCAAATCGCTTCGGCAAGAAAACAATGCTCTGTGTTTGGTGGAACCAGAGTGGTGTTATATATTATGAGCTTCTAAAACCAAGTGAAACTGTGAATATTCAACGCTACCAACAACAAATGATCGAATTGAGTCGTGCTTTGCTCCAAAAACGACCAGAATATCAAAAGAGGCAACACAAAACGATCTTACTCCATGACAATGCTCCATCACACAAAGCAAAACTCGTCAAGGAAACGATAGAGGCGCTTGGCTGGGAAGTTTTTCCTCATGCGGCTTATTCAGACTTGGCTCCATCTGATTATTATTTGTTTGCATCGATGGGACACGCACTTGCTGAGCAGCGCTTCGATTCTTACGAAAATGTTAAAAAATGGCTCGATGATTGGTTGAACTCAAAAGACAAACAATTTTTTTGGAGTGGTATCCATAAATTGCCAGGGCCAATATTTTGAATAAAATACATTTTACCATTTTCCTACAATAAATGTGTATTTTCAATAAAAATATTCCGGTTTCATATTTACATACCGTATGAACTAAAGAAGTTTAAAAGTACAATTTTTAATTATCAAATTTTGATATTAAAATTAAATTTTGTTTTGCTTTATTAAGAACTCTTTTGATTTTTTTTATCCAAAAAAATGTATACCCTTACAGATGTAATAAAAAAAACTTACCTATAGGTCAACGGCCACGTAAATCATCCATCATATTGGTCAATGATTCGATGTGATGCCCCAGGTGGTCTGTTCTCGTGCTATTGGAAAACAATGAATCTAATGTCGTTATAGTACCAGTATGGGACGCGTAAAAAGTGCTAAAAACCTTATCCAGAACCCGAGATCGGAGAATGGACGAAGGATATAAATATAAAGAGTCATATCTAACATAGCAGATGATCGCATGATGTTTTTCCCAATATCAAAAATCTAAACAACGATAATCCATTGCATAAATACGGGTGACATTTTATGATAAAACTGAATATACGGTTCTATATTTTATTTTTTGTTCAATTTATCCCTCACACCCGACTCGAATAACATATTTTCTGTAGAAACGGATTGAGAGAAATGTGCAAATTATTTATAATGTTAATATTATGACTATTTGTCGCAAAAATTGTATGCGAATTAGTATTGACGATCGACGATTGAGTGTAATTATTATATATATATATATATATATGTATATATATATATATATATATATATACTGCATTATCGTTTCTTCGTTCTTACAGATACTTTAGTGATTAAGCTAAAAACGCTCGATCGTGAGTGCTTTTTGTGCAGGTTAGGTATCAAATAGCAGAAAGGATGATCGTTGCGTTGCATCGCAAAATTCCCGAGGGGATAAAGTTTCCAACTGCAATACAGTAATACGCCTCGGGTATAACGACGTCGCAAATCGTAAAGTTGCAAATCAAAACGCGACGTCATCCGGATCTGCTTAACATGCATAGAATTTTTCAATAAGGAAAAGATATAAAGTATGCAGTTTTTCATGCAAAACCGCAACTGATGATTTCGGAGAATATCCGTTTGTAACTCGTATGAGTCTCGATTTTTACCCATTAAATAAACACGAGCGCGTCCTCAAAATTTGCACGATATTACTTGTTGATCGCAAAACCAAGTCGAATACATACAATGCATCTTTATGATAGAACTGGATAGGATATGACAACTACAGGTGACCGTAATCAATTTCCGTGATATTTTTGTCATGTTATATCACTTGGGATTTCGTATTTGTTTTTAATTGTCGCACGCGATAAATTAATCACTTCTCCAACAAATAAATATTTT
>NW_017306081.1:676597-702889 GCF_001594115.1 Trachymyrmex septentrionalis | reverse complement strand
TTGTTTTTAATTGTCGCACGCGATAAATTAATCACTTCTCCAACAAATGAATATTTTGAACACGCATACTTGGAACGGAAGGCGTAACTAATACAACAATTAATACGATCGAACAAAAGAAATACATAAATTTGATATGATGTCGATACAATCGAGACGGTACACTTGATAAAACATTTAATATTGGTCGATAAATTATTTTGTTGATATAAATCGTACACTTTACATCGACTGAACAGCTGGAACTGATTGCGTAATTTTTTCGAAAACAATTGCATTTTCTGCTGCACATGACTTCGTTGTATTTCAATTTGATTTTATTTTTTTATTTGTTCAATAAAAAAAGGAATCATTCTCCTTTCATATTGAATTAGTTGTGGATGCTATGTCTATGTGCCTTTTCGGGAAATTATATTTTTCGCTTCGACGAATCAGCCACCCTAACGGTTGACCTATTTCCAACGTCAGAGATCCCATCGATCAATCAATCGAGCATTTAGATCAGTGGTCGAGTCTAATGTGACACGACAAACGATGAGATGAAGAGCCAGGAGATTCCTATGTGAATCTCTAGGCACTCGAGCGCTAATGAAAACCTGTGCCCATGCTTTTTTCCATTCAAGTTGCCTATTACATCGAATTAGTGTTTATTGACCCTTTTTTTTAAAAAATGGTGTGCATTATTTTTTTTAATATAAAATAATTTTCTAAATTGAAACAATGCTAAATAAATGTACATATATTTTTAACATTAACTTGTTTAAAAAGAGATGAAAATTTCCTTAAATAACTTTCAAAAACTTAAATACGAAATTTTATTTTTAAGGCAAAATGCGCGAAAATAAACATTTCTAATTTTATTTAGAAGTTTTAATTCAATGTAATTCATTTTGTAAATTGCTTATTAGTTAAATACACTGTAATAAAATTATAAAAAAATTACTTCCGTCCCGCGGAATGTTGATTGAAGAACATTGAGTTAGAATGTAATGTTGCAGTAATGTGCAAACCGGTAGTGCATAGCACAAGTGCACTCTACGTAACTGCCGAAGCGCATCTGTGCAACATGTATGCGGTTCGATGCAGCAGAATCAAGCGTGGGCCAGTGTATGTACACCAAATTGCCGGCAGCTCCATGATTAATCGCTTCTTGCAGTTGCTTACAATCTCTAATTACATTACCACTGTGATACTCTTCGCGTTATATAGCGTATTTGGAGAACAGCTCATTTCCTGACGATTATTCTGTCATTTCCTATAAATTGTATGTTAATTTAGCAGTGTGTCCTTTTGAATAAAAATTAAATTCAACAAAAATTGAATTAAAAAGAAAATTTTTTTCTCTTGTCAATTTTTAATGTTAGAACTACTTTTTACTTGTACATGATATTTTCTACGTTATATGACACGTTCGGAGGACTGTTAATTTCCTATCAATTTTGTCAGTTTTTGTTCTATATATCAAATTTATCGATATCTTCTTCTCAATAAAAACACAGATCTGCAAATAATGGGGTTTTGTTTGTTGTTGGGCAGCTGAGAGTCGTTTCCGAACCAGTTTTTTGCGTAGAATCCGAATCCGAGCTGAGAATTGTCCCATCACGTCAGGGTTTTGAGATATTTGAGGTTATGTAACCGAAAAATGGCTATTTTGGGGATGTTTGAGGTTAGAAAAAGTGTGTAACAAAATTTTTGTAATTTTTTCTACCTATCTAATCTTTTAGTACTAGTTTTCCTCTACGAAAACAGCCCCTGAGCGTTGCCCTACGTTGTTCCTTTCAAAAGTTATGTCTATTTTAAGATCACATATTCGCGGTATTTGACTGGTTGCTTGTTAATGAGGTTATCAAAAATGAACGGATTCACACCAACGTTGGTATTCAGGGGTTTTCGAGGTTGCTGATCAATTATTAAGGTTTAACTGACGATCAGGAAGGCGATAATTCGGAATTGTGATCTTTGTCTTGGAAGACTCCGAGGGAGAAATTTCCTTGTCGTGTATCGAAATTTTCGATTTCATTCCCCATTCTTTGACCCATTTAGAGGTACCTGGAGATACTTCTAATATTTACTGACAACAGGTTCTTGATCAGCAACCTCGAAAACCCCTGAATACCAACGTTGGTGTGAATCCGTTCATTTTTGATAACCTCATTAACAAGCAACCAGTCAAATACCGCGAATATGTGATCTTAAAATAGACATAACTTTTGAAAGGAACAACGTAGGGCAACGCTCAGGGGCTGTTTTTGTAGAGGAAAACTAGTACTAAAAGATTAGATAGGTAGAAAAAATTACAAAAATTTTGTTACACACTTTTTCTAACCTCAAACATCCCCAAAATAGCCATTTTTCGGTTACATAACCTCAAATATCTCAAAACCCTGACGTGATGGGACAATTCTCAGCTCGGATTCGGATTCTACGCAAAAAACTGGTTCGGAAATGACTCTCAGCTGCCCAACAACAAACCCTTGCAGATCTGTGAAATTGATTAAAAAGAAATTTCTTATCGTATATTATTAATTTTCTTAAAGCTGTATTATTATGTACAATAATATATACAAATATCCAAAATATTATAGATTTTTATCTTCCTTTAATAGTATCTATAAGATAGCGCATAAAATGTTAGTATATTATTTAATTATACAATTTTTAGACTTCGATAATAAATTATATATTAATTTTGTATCAATTTTTGTTAAAAATAAATGTTTTAGAGAGGACCGGAGCTGGTTATCGTACGAAATTTATTGTCAAAATGTTTATAATTCAAACAGGACATGGTAGAAGAATCTCTTTTTTTTATTGTAAATTGATAATATAATTAGGAATGTACTGGATCGTAAAATTATCATTGTATATCAGATATCTGATATCCGATCTGATATCCGGAAAAGCAAATTACGAATCAAATATCCTATATTTTTCGGATATCCGTCCGGAACAATGTCTAAAATAAAAACTGAGTAAAAAAAAAGGCGGCAAAAAGGAGAAGAGACTGTAAGGAAAAAACAATGATAATAATTATGATTTTAATGTTATCGTCCGAGTTTGATTATCAATAGACATTATAACTGAAAAAAAATTATAATTTAAAACAAATTATATTTTAAAACAATATATGTATAAGATATTATAACATTATGAGTATGCATATTTATTTATAGAACATTTATACATATAATAAAAAATTAACAATTTAATGATATAAAATTTCAACCGGATATATTTCCGGATACTAATGATATCCGACTATCCGGTCGAATAGTATTGTAAAAAAGTGCCGGATAATATCAGATACCGAATACTTTTTGAATATCCGGTGCATCTCTAAATATAATATTAATTTGTTATATTAAATGATTTGCATCAAAAGAATTGTATATAATATTTATAATGACTTTTAAGAAAATGTAGTTGATGAGTAAATTTTCCGTATCATCCATTTTGTGGTCTAACAAGTCTTTGGCATTATTAATCGCGATATTCCTGTATTCACAGAGAAATGACATGTCTTAGAAAATCTTTACTACAATTAATTAATCATCATCCTGACAAAGTTTATGAATACAATCTCTTTTATTAAAAATGGCTACGTGGGGTAGATTGATCAAAATGAGAAGGGGTGACAATATCTTTAGATCGACACATTTTTAGAGATACAAATATATTTCATATAGGTACATATGTTTTTCATTTTTCATATAGAAACTACAGTACAAAAACAAATTAAGTATTTTATGATTAAAATAACTATTTTACTTGTATTAATATCATAATTACTATTATTTCTCAAAATATAGAACTGACATTAAAATAAAAATTCTATTTTTTATATGTATATTACAAATATACTATTGCCAAGAACGTGTAATAATCAATCCAGAACGCGGAACTAATTGTTACATTTTTGCAGCTTGATTAAAATTAAATAACTTATATTTACTATATGATGAATCCACGAGTAATATTTTTTTAATACCTAAAGAATATAAGTAAATATTATAACGTATATAATATTGCAAAACTAGGCATCCGTTTTTTTGTAAAAATCACTAATCAAAAATTGTAACAATCAGCTCTGATTTCTTGTATATAAACTAAGAGATGTGATATTTCTCTATTGTGTAGTCTTATCAGTTTTACAAGATATTTGATATTTACACAAACAATTATGAAAATAAATTATAAAATATGAATACGCAATGCTTAAAAATTTAACAATAAATTGTAATTCTCTGAGTAAAAAAAATGAAGTTATATATCTTACAAGTCAAAAGTATAGTGTCTTTATTTATTAATACATTAGAAAAGAAATCTTATCCTAAATAATATCTTATATAAAAATGAATTTACATTGCATAATAAAAATAATCCATTAGAATAAATGCAAAATATTTGTTAAATAAGTTAATAAAACGGATTATCCATTTAATATAAAAAATTGACAACAATGTACATATATAACTAGTATAGTATCTCTCAATACACACTGTGACAACAAGGCGCAACTCGATGAAATCAAGCATAAATTGCATACCCAAATTGTTCGGAACGAACTCTATGGATTTACGCTTCGTTAGCTCATATGGCGAGTGTTGACTTTTTTCCAATACGTCCATCTCTCAATCAAGCATATATATATATATATATATATATGTATATATAGCACTACCTTATAAATTTACGAAAACTGCACACATTGTCAAAATTTATATAAAAAAAAAACTGTATTGTATGAACAAGTCTAACGTTGCAAATAGATGAAGTATGTTCCACCAGCTCTCGAATTAATTAATTTAATTAGCGTGATGAATAATAATAAATTTTGTCCAATATTTATTTTTCATTAATCATATCGACAAATTTTAACGTTTCGATTTATTGTTATATGACGTATTTATTTTATAAATTGATATTTGTTTGGATAAAAGTTATTTCACTCGTCCAAACTTTTTTCATCTTTAAACTTAATTTAACTTCCTTAAAAAAATACAATTATAAAAACTTATTAGCCATATACTAACAAACTATTTAACTTTTAGAGCTTTTATTTGACTATTTTATTATATAAAATCGTCTAATTATTTTAACTTGATTGTCGTATAATACCTACTTTTATGCGTTTATTACTGTGATATATGTATGTATGTGTAAAATTATTCTACCGAGAAATTCGCTATATATGCATGTCGCTGTTGCACTGAGATGGGATTTAGTCATCGGGTGAAATGCGTTGGCACCCGCTTGTAAAATACTGTAAGTGACATCACGGAAACGATATGTAAGCGCATTGTTCATGTACGAGTGTTGGAACGTGTAAAATATTATACGTACATAAAAATTTTGCCAAAGTCGTTATGCGAAATAATTTCGCAGTACAACGCGCATTAAATACTTTGAGTTAAATACAGCAACTGAAATACAATGCACTTCCTCGTTGCTCTTTGCCTGATCTTGTTATAACTGTATAAATTATACATTATATATAACTGTAATAAATTTTACATTGTCAAAATAATAAAATTTATTAATTTGCTATTGATTTTACATATTGCAATATAAGATTAGATTACGTTATAACAAAATTAGCAAATTATATATAATTATTATATGTTAAATTATTTTAACGCTCAAAAGAAAATTTAAACGATTTATTATTGTTATAATACAATATTCGTCAAGTAATTCTTCAATCATAAAGTTTATAATATTTTATAATCTTCATAAAAATTATAGACAAAAAAATATATATCTCTATATAAATAAAATTTAACCTTTTATAAATACTTATAAAAATAGCCTTAACATTCTGTGATCATAACATATATCTTTTAAGACCTTTATGTGGCACGCAGATGCAAATTCGCACAGCACAACTATGGAAGTTCATAATTCTTCTTACAATAAAGATAATTTGACGTATTTTTTTTTAATTTGGAGGAAAAAGGTAAGAAATAACTTTGTCTTTTTAATGTAAATGTCGAGAAACATATTATATTAGTAAAAAATCCATTCAACAAGAATCCTGCGTTGGAAAAATGACGTTTTCTTTTAATCGTCGTTATTTTGTTTTTAATTAATCAGAATTCAAATTGTATTTTGAAGATGAAAGATAATACTGAAATATGATTTTTTGATTTCTCTTTTCCAACGACTATTTTTCATCCGATGTTAAAAATAGATAATTTTAAGGAAAGATATAACGTGAATTATATGGAAAGTCCATTAAAAATGTTTATAAATTTTTGTGAAAATATACTTTTTATGAGAAAAAATACCAAATCTGATACATTAGAAGAATTGTATAAAATTTTCTAATGTATCAGACTTCAGAAAAGCATTTCATGCAGAGAGGGTAGTGGGAACACATGCATACGTTTCTTACACTTAGGGCATTTCATTTTTGTTCACGAAGATACCGAGCTGTCACAATTATGATATTTTCTTCATATATTTTCTTCAATTAGAGAATTATATACAGAATTACAGAATTATATAATAAAAAAAAATATTCCTGCTGGCATATAGGTCACACATATACAAATTCACATAGATTTAGATTTATTTTAATGCCCGAAAAGACGTAGGATACTAAAGATTTGTATGCATGGAAAGTATAGCGGCCCTATATTTTTAGGGATGGACAGCAATCCTATAAAATTCATTTTAGAACTACAATTACACAATAATAAAAAAATTTGCACCTGTGTGACCACAAGTGTTAAAAGTTTGTTGATAAATTAAATTATAAATGAAATTAAATAAATCAATATTTTTAATAGAAATGCACCGGATATCCAAAAAGTATCTGGTATTATCTGACACCTTTTTACTATCCGATCGGATAATTGGATATCATTAGTATCCGGGAATATATTCGGTTAAAATTTTATATCATTAAATTGTTGATTCTTTATTATATAAATGTTCTATGAATAAGTATGCATACTTATAATGTTATAATGTGTTATGTATTGTTGCAAAATTACAATTTTATTTCTAAAGTTTCTTTTTTTTGTTGTGCGTGCGTGCGTGCGTGCGTGCGTGCGTGCTTGCGTGCGTGCGTAGCTGGGTGGATATGTGCAAACATATTACTTTTTATATAAAGAATCACGTATATATATATATATATATATATAAGATTTTTTCTAACAATGAAGATTTGTAGATAAGTAGAAATTGAACTGAAAGAGATAAATTAGAGATAAACATGGAAAATATCAGTTGTAATATTAGATTTTATTAAGAAGGAAGACTGGAAAACAAGTTTTCCTAAAGTCTCCAAACTTAAAACTCAGAAATAAAAATAAATATAATGCCAATATGAGCCGACACAGATTATTCATGTGTAATAAAAACGCATATATTAAATAATAAAATACAAAGCTTCAACTCTTGATATTAGCCCCAATATCAAAACATTGAACATCTGTATTTTTTTATTTAAAATACACTTTTTTATTGCACATGAATAATCTGTATCGGCTCATATTGGCGTTATATTTTATTTTCATTCCTGTAACTTTTCTAAACCATTTTGTCATAATATTTTTTTTCACACTACTAGTGTTATATAATATGTTGTATACAAAGATTATGCTAAAGCAAACAATGTGCGTCGACTAGTATATTTCAGAAGATGTGCACGCTCACACATTTCCAAATAATAAGATATTTGTAAAGACATGAGCAAAGTCTCGGTTAAGTAGTAAAACCGCACGTAGGACGATACTAAGAAAACTCACTTTCGTGTGAAAAAAATTGGCGATCGGTCAATTCTCGCTGTCATTGAGGGATAGCTTGAAGTTACCCGAAATTGAGTGTACATCGAAGACGATAGCGTCTCGGGGAGGGGATCTTATGAGCAAGAAGAGAGCATCAAACAGGATGTAAGAGAAAGACGAAATGCGAAGATAGAACAAGATAGGCAGTGAGATAAAGTTGAGATAGAATTCTGAGAGAAATACAAGAGATACGAAAGGAAAGGAGGAAGAAGAGAGAAACAGATATGGAGTGGCAAGCTGGCAAAGGCGACAGAAAGCTCGAGAGAAAAAGGACAGAGAGCGAGAGGGAGGAGCAGCAGTAGTTCAGGAGCAAGGGGAAGCGGGGGAGGATCGTGGCTTCGAATCAGGGGTTGCTTTCAGAGGAGCACGCAGTGCTCTCTCGTCTCGCGAGCCGGGAGAACGGGAGACAACGTGTGTGCCGGCTCGCAGAAAAAAAGGGTAGTTTACTTACATCTTCGACAGACTCCTACCCTCGTGGCTTCGCTCATTCCCGCCAAAAAAGAAATTTGTGACAAAATTGTGACAAACGTCGGCCGTGTTAATACCTCCACTTTTCTTCCTCGCTCACTCTCTCCGTTTCGCGCATCACTGTGAAATCTGAACGAGACACTCGGGAATGAGACGACAGCCGATTAATGCCCCGGGATTTAAGACCAGGTGGAAGATCAAGGGCTAACACTCGTACAGACAACGTAATCCTCGAGGTATTCTTCGATGTTGTAGGATAATTTTTTCGTTCTCGCATTGAAGAGTGTTGCTGAAATCAATTAAAAAGCAATTCAAGATTAAGTGAAAGATAAAAAATTAATGTCAGCAGAAGATTGCAATACGATTCTCAGATTGTTTCTCGGTACATAATTTAGCTCACAAGTCTCACCTAAGAGAGTTATCAACTAAAAGATCGGCATATGCCAGATTGATCAGATATCCTTAATCCTAATGGACGCATTCTCTTCAATGGTTCACTCGATGGTCTATTCGATTGTGAGTTGATTAACCTATCGGGAATGGAGAAATTAACGCGACAAGTGTTTTAGTTCAGATATATGGCACTGATACCATAGTGAGTTTGCTGATCCGCGTTTCATTCTTATCGCCATGAAGATAGGAAAAATCCTTTAGTAGACCGTTTTTCTCTCGTTTTCAAGTTCCTGGAGATTTCAATGGGACAGTCGGCTGCGAAACAATCAGGTTAATATGTAAACCGTTTGTAGGAAATATTAAAAGAAAGTAAACAATGTTTTGTGAAATTATTAATAAAAGAATAAGTGTCAGTGCATTAAATCTAAATAATTGATAGTAAGTGTACCAGTTATCGCAATTAATTTCTTTATTTATGTAATTAAAAAATTATTCTACAACTGCATAAACACATGAAGATGCTTGAAACAATTATATAAATAAAACTAATCAAAATTTATGTGTTAAAAATATAAACGTTATTTATAAAATTTTATTATATAATAGATAATGAAATATAATTAACAATAAAAAACATATTTTAAATATTATAATGGCACTTTTTAATTACTAACTGCAAGAGGACAAAATAATTTATTAAAAGCATTTGTAAATTTTTTAGAAAAACCAAACATCTAAAAGAATTAGACAAAAATGATTATTTTATAATCTAAATAACGAGGGAAAAATAGTTATTTTATTATTTATCGCATTTGCACCAGTTTTTTGATCAGTTAATAAACATACGTGATGTAAGACTCGAGCGACTAGACAGGGTTAACGCCCTAAAAAGAATCGCAATAGGTTCTTTGTGGTATTTCGAGATGAAGATTAGCTAACGCCGACACTCCTGGGAAAATTCACCCGTACACGTCCAAGATTGTTACAATAAGTGTTAGGATTGCGAATCTGAAAGCAGTTCTGTTTCAAGCTTGAAACTTTGATTTTTATTATCCTGCTAATTACAATTTTAAATAAAAGGTATATCTAATATGATAAAAATTATCAGAAAAAAATTTTATTTCCATTTTAGTAACATGATAATACTAAAATTAATTCTTAGTGTCTGAATTCAAAATTAGTTTTCTTCCTAGCAGTAACTGTAAAGATACGGAATTAATTTTCACTGTTAATTCCGCGACACAAAAACATAAAAAAATAAGCAAGCTTTGACACCTTTGTTTTATTTGTCCTCGTAAAAGCTCGTGTTACAGATGGAATCGAGTTTTCAAAGAACAAGAACGATAAACATAAAGACACGATCGCTTTACGAGGTCCATCGATACGAAATAGCGCTCTTCAATAAATACAGGCTTCAATCGAAGCTCCAAAGCAATAGCAGGGTACTGTTAAATCTACAATGTCAAATTTAATCTAATGTGCAGAATGTTACTGTTTCTACTCAATTATATTTGTTATTTCATCTAAAATAATGGTTATACAGTATCACTTTAACAGTATATAGTTAAATAGGATTAAATCCTATTCACTGATTATTAATTCACTATTTAAATTGCAATATATCATGCTTCGTTCCAATATTGATAAATAGTACGCGGATTACTTAAACACATTATTTTTAAGAGAGAATGCCCTTTAGACCTAAAAATGATATCTAATTTTTTGCAGTAAACCAATTAACTTAATTAAAAATCGGTTTTAAAGGCTATACTAAATAAACTTTCGAGAGTACAAAAAAAATTTTTTTTTATTTTTATCATACAAAATGGCAATGTTATATCAATAGCACTCTTTTTTTGGCGAGTGTATATGCATAGAATTTCCCACCTTTTGACTTAAAACTAAATCCAAAAATTTTTATTATCCATATACTTTAAGTTAGAAAAATACGTAGAATTATTTCAAAATATTTACAATATTTTTGTAAAAATGATAAACGTTTAAACAATAGTAACATTTTTTCGATTAAAAATTTTTATTTTTAAATGTTAATAATAAAAAAAAGTTTCAATATATCGCAAAAATCTTGCTTCTCTAGATTAAACATTTAAAATTGCAAATTTCAAATGAATTAATTAAGAATTATAAAAATATTGTGTACATCGACTTTAAAAATCTCGTTTTCAGAAAAACGCATTTAAAGTTTTTAGTAGTGACTTCATTAAATTCATAAAATTATAAATCAGAATAGTATCTTTAGTCTGTAACGCCTGCATCAGACACTTTAAAAGTGACAACATCTATAGTTATCTACCAAAATCTGTTTTTTTTTTTTAGAAATTAAGTTCTCTTTTATCTGCGGAGATTTGCTCCGCGACGCTGCACAGTGGGGAAAAATGGAAATTGCGTTTTAAAATTGTAAAGTTTTCAAATGTTAACCAATTTTAGTTAACCAGTTTTTTTTTAAAAAAAAAGCTTATTTAATTTTGAAAAAAGTTGTCAAAACAAATTTTTTAGTTTGGCTTTTTATTTAAAATGACAAACATAAAATGACAATTAAAAAACATCATTTATAATGTTAATTTGATTTGTACTAAATTAGATATATATTTCTAATATCACAGATTCAGATGTCACTGATTGTCACGGATTACAGAACTAATATTAAAATTGCAAAATTCATTATAATTATCATAATAGGGTTTCTAAACTTTATGTAAAGAAACGCTATCGTATAACGAAATAAATATAATTATACGAGTATTCGCGAAAGGGGATAAATATAGTTATCGAGGATACTCACACAAATAATCAGCGATATTAAAAATTGTGATACATGGTTTTTCATAAAAAGAAAATTATTTGTAATGTTGACATTCGCCATATACGAGTAGAATCATTTTAAATTTTACAATTTTTACTTTAGGTCTATATCCAGCGACTTAAAAAATCTTTTATGATAATGATTTTCATCAAAAATTAAATAATCTTTCAATTTCGGCATCCGCCATATTTCATTCGCTATTTTGAATTTCTTAATTATTGCAAATAATTCACAATTAATGACTGTAAACATATGTATTTACGTGAAAATCTAGTGAACATCGATTTATAATGATAGATTTATTCTAATTTTTTGTATTGTTCATATGACGGCTATATTAGATTTATAATAATGAATTTTGCAATTTTAATATTAATTCCGTAATCTGTGACATTAGAAACATATATACTCATTTTAATACAAATCAGATTAACATTGTAAATGCTTTCTGTCTTTTAGCTGCCATTTTATGTCTGCCATTTTTGAAAAAAAAACCTAACTCAAAAATCTACCTTACCAACTTTTTTGAAATTGAATAAGCTTTAATTAAAAAAAAAAAAAACATTAAAATCGATTGAAATTGAAATTTGAAAGCTCCCGATAATTTTGAAACATGATTTCTCATTTTTCTCGCATAATTTTTTGTCCGCCATTTTAAAAAAATGCCTAATATAAAGATCGATCTTGGCAATCTTTTTCGAAATTAAGTAAGCTTTTTTTTAAAAAAATCAGTTAAAATTTGAAGACTAGACTTTTGAAACGCGATTTCTCATTTTTCTCCACTGTGCGCCACATTTTCTCCATTCATAGCTTCAGCAGAGAGAGGTGAGACGATGCAAGATATTGGCTCTAACGGGATTATACGGTTGAGATACCAGCTTAAAACTATTATTTTTAAGAATATAAAGTATAAATTTAAATAAAAAAATAATTTTCGAATTTTTCAAACCTCAAGAATGACATCCCTTAAATATAGCTGTCAAGAAATGTGCTTTAACAACTTTCATTCAGTAATTAACACATTAATAATATGTTAATAATGCATAGTATGACGTCTGTCAATCAATCAAATATTTAATAATTGATACATTAGTTATAAAAGATACTTCTATAAGCATTTAAAAACATTTAAGCAGTTAGTTTAATTGAAATATTTCGCTTAATTAAACACTAACTTAAACTTTTATAAAAATGAGGCTCATTTCTAAAATCTTACAGTTTTTTCTTAAGCAAGATTTGTTATAATTCATTATTTTTTATTATATTATTTGCTTCAAAAGATAGTGGCTTTCCCGTCCTGTAAAGATTAATTTTTAACAAGACATTTAATGCAGAAAATAATGTTGCGATAATGATAGTCAACATTAGTTTTTAAAAAATTTATGCAACAATTTTCATTTTAGATTCAAGAATTCTGATCCTTAACGTTTCACACAAATATTTGCGAATTTTTCTATATGATAAATCTAAGAATGGTCAAGTAATATGAACGAATAGCCGCTATACACAGCAAGTAATTTCGTGAAGGAGGATTTCCTTCGTTGATCTTAGATCACGCGGGGCTTTCGTCGTTCTATTTGCTAAGCCGAAGGAGAGTTTATCTTTCCGAGTCGCGGATTCGGCTTTATTTAATTATTCCTTTCGGTATATAACTCGCCGAAATCGCGGCGACAGTTGGGTTTCCCATCGTACTTACAGACGAAGACTTTGATTTAAATTCTGAATATGGTCGATTTAGCTTGCAAAATAGCGTCTATAGCAAAGAGAGAAAAAGATATCTATAAATATTCTAAATATCAACTGTTCATAAATTTAAAATGACTAGTGACACTAATACCTGTCCAAATGAAATATTATCCTAGCAAAGCGAATGCGAGCTACGGCCGCAAACTCGTTACCTAGCGCCGACTTCGTAATATTTGTCAACTCGATTTTATTCCACGTAAAATTAGCGAATCCAATTAAGCGTGGTGTCTAATGAGGCAAACTTAATTTTATTCGTTTTTTTTTCATGTTGCATGCGACACGTCCCTTTATTGTGTCAGTCATGTCGCCATTTCGGAAATTACACTCCGATAGGGATGCTTTTTGTCAGGACTAATTTCAGCATAAATTCGTCTTCATTGTAGAGTGAAAGAGAGAGGGAGGGAGAAAGTGTGCTAAAAAGGTGCACGTACGTTCCTCGATTGAGTTTGCCTTGCTTTTTCTTCTCCTTTTGCGAATACAAGGGATGGTAAATCAGTTCGCAATGCAATTTAATTTTAAGTAATTGAATTGAATTTCATCGTATACATATATAAGCATGTAAGTTTATCTTTCTCTTCGTATCACTTAAAAGTAAAGAACAACCATATATATTACTAGCAAAAGAATATGGTAAAAACTATGTTTTGTCAGAAGATTTAATTCAATTTAAATTAACTGAGTCTGATTCTAATCTATGTAATTAAGAGAGAGAGAGAGAGAGAGAGAGAGAGAGAGAGAGAGGGAGTACTTATAATTTACTTCAACTTAATATAGAAGCATCTCTAAATCATATAATTAAAATTTTATTGATTTAATTTCTTTTCGAGCGCGAAATCATAAATTCTCATCGAAATTCGCACTCTCTCTGTAAATCACTAGAGTAATAGAAAATCTCATGCACTCTCCTGCAATGTAACGTACATAAATAAAGTTACGTTTTACTGGAGCGAGGACTAATTCCGGACAAATTCGCCCTCTCGCTCTCGAGTATCTTGCTGAGAGAAAGACGGGCGGATAAGTTTCTATCGGTAACCATGTTCGTCTTTTCCGTTCGCGTCGGCGAAAACAAGGAACAACCTCCGTTGCTTCTAACTTCCAACCGAAACAGTTCGGTTCGGCGCTGATGAGCTTCGAGCGTGCGATGGAAACTTCGGCACGGTGGAACGTGTCTGGTGAACACGATCCCGCGTTTCTGATGCGATCCAGGGAAGTTTTCCCCGGACCAGCGTCGATTGTGCCCGGGTCAATGGGGAATAAAAGGAGATCCGGTTTTGATCAGACTCGATTATAGTGTTCGTCCGAATTAGAGCTTGTCCGGGGCGCAAGGGATACGCTTAAAGCGTCCGGGCGTGTTGCTTTGGACACTATACTCTGCTATACTAATAACTTTCTATTAAATTCTCATTTTGTTCCACTCAGACAACAAAGTTGCTGCAAGTTACACACTGAAATTCATAATGTTAAATTATCCCCACAATTGAAGAGCTGACTTTCAAAATGCGTTTGTCCAACATTTGTAATCTTCAGAAAATGGGAAAGAAAGAAACGCATACAAGAAAACTACTATTTGTATTTTGCAGAAAATAATAATATGTCAATCAATAAGATGTGAAATATTAAATAAACTTGCTAAACAATTGCTAAAAATGTTAAACAAATGCATTTTGTTTATCTCTAGTTTAAAAACATAATACACTTCGAAATGTCTACGTTTCTTCAACGTATAAATTAACAATGAAAAAATGTTTTCTGAACATCTCAGAGTAACTTATAATATGAATCTTTCAACATTGAACACTCCGCCATCTTTAACTAAAAAAATGAAATTTGGACAAAACGGATTTTGAAAGTCTGCTTCTCAATTTGAATTATTTCTAATCATTTCTATAAGTCATGCTCCTACTCATTAATTTAACTAAAACAATAGAGTCAAAAAAAATTTAACTCTTAATTTAGCAATTAAATTTTATTCAAATTTAGTGCGTATTGTTTACTCTAAGTATATACATTACTACTATATAGGTATTACATCTATTTTCAAACTATCTACAGAAACGGATTGATTTACATTTTGACGTACAAGAGGTTATATAAGCATAACAAATGTTGTTTAACTTGAGAGATTGCATTTGCCATTGTTGCTTTGATATCTGTTGTAACAGTACATTCAATATAAATAATGTTGGAATATCTATTATTTTTCTTCCCTCAATGTAAAAGAATATTGGTATTTGAGAATGATAAAAAACTAATAACTCTAGTTACATAATATAGTATGACACGTGGAATTAGAGCAATCCGAAGATCGACGAGAACTATGAATAGCAATCATTCATTGATTAATTACGTCGCGAATATTAATATGATGGTGACTAATAAACGAAATGCTGTGTAACAAAGAAATCAAGGTGGAATTGATGTAATTAACATGCCGGATATTGGTGACGGAAATATTAATGCGTCAAGATAAATCTGTTTGAAAGCGGCAATGTAATTAAACTATATACATATATAAATATATAAAACATATATGATACTTGTTTAAACGCGTAACTATTATTTAATTTGTAAATTCAACTACTATTTTATGCGAATTAAACTTATAGAAAATATATTCAAGTTCTGTCACCAAAAATTAGCAATTTATAATACTTATACTTTGTTTAATATAGAAGTTTTTATCAAAATTGTTGATTTTGATAAATCAAAAAAGGCATTCTTAATATAAGGCATAAAGATTGTCTTTATATAAAACGGTATCTTATAACAGGAAATTTAAGAAAAGAAATAAAAGGTTTCTATATAAACGATTTTACAAAAATAGGAACATAACAAACTTCAATCTTAACTATAAATATATAGTAGGTAATTTTAACTTGTTGATGACTTTGTCATTTCAAAACAAAATCATCCTGAGACTAGGAATTAATTACAATTAGGATATCAAATTTATATACTTATTATAAAATAGATCAGTTAGAAAAATTAAACAAAACTTAAATTTTGTAATTTTCAGAAATTGAGAGTATCACATATTATAATATTTATAATTATAATATTTTTTCCATATTTTTCTACGACTTTTAGTTTATCACTGCATGCAGAATTCATTGCCAAATATTTATTTATTATATAATAAATAAGATTTGAACTCACCTTAATAAAATTTGACAATATTCAATTTTACAAATTTTTTTGCAAAAACTGCACGTATGAGATTTAATAATAAATTTTCTACTAAATAAATTTCACCTCAAGAGTAGTAAGTTTAATAGAACTAATCACATGCAGTTATTAGTTTAGCAGAAATTCCGTTATCTCTTATATTAGGATCTTATTTCTTAAGCAATTTTATCTTATTCGACCTGCATGTTGGACCAACAAAGACAGGTTAAAATAAACCCACGACTGCTGTGCTTGCTCTCCGCTTATCTAAATATTAACCCTCCCTGAAATCTGAACATGAGTCTGTACACTTTATGTCACTTATGCCGTCACAAAGCCACTCAAAAACGTAGAATGTACAATATCAAACAATGAACCAGCGGAAATGAACGATGAGTGTAAGTAGCAAAATCGCACAAAAGCGCGTATTGAATTTGACATTGTATTTCACCATTTTGAAGTTAACCACAGTAAATGCACATGTCGTTCACACACCATTAAACTATTGTTTCCATAAAATCTTTACTCATACGTATTATTTCCGATCCATTACATTAATATTAAAATCTGTGTCAGTTCAATCGCAATATGCACGCCGTAGCTTTGAACATATAAATTTCTTTTTATTGAGTTATATTTCAGTTATCCCATTTTTATTTACGAAGGAAATAAAGGTAAATATGCATTTTAGGTTACACCTCACCGATTTCAATGTCCTTTAGATATATTGTAGGGGAGAGTGTTCGGAGTGATTCCCCACAAGAATTAAATGGGGGGGAGGAGTGGCATTGGTTTAGAAAATATAATAAATTAAATTTTTATAATAAAGTCATAGCATGCGACTTTCCACGCAAAGTGACTTTCACTCCACCTTTCTCTCTGCTTAGGATAGCACAACTTTCCAAAGAAATATAGTAAATCTCGGAAAGTCGTGCGCCCCTGAGGCTGCGTTCGGAAATATCACCCGAATGTTTCCATGTATCGTTTTATCCTTGTTGTTCATCCAATGTTACATAAGGATAAGATGATACACGGTAGCACTCGGGTGATGTTTTCGAACGCAGTCTAAGCAGGAGGGGTGGGAGTCGCTTTGCGTAAAAAGTTATATGCTATGACTTTATTTTTTATAAAACTTCAATTTATTATATCTTCTAAACCAATGTTGTCCCCCATGTAATTTTTGTGAGAAATCACTCAGGACACTCTCATATACTACACATATCTAAAAGATAGTAAAATCAGTGAGGTGTAACCTAAAATGCAGATTTACTGAAATAAGAACTTTGCCACTCTTGGTAATATTCTCAGATTTGAATATTCTGTTTACGTTTGTCTAATAGTAATTTTACCGAATTTTATGGATTCTATTGGTTTTTAAGCGGCTCGTCATAGTAAACACAAAATAGATTGTAAACATTATAATATGTTTTGAGATATTTCCGTGATATATATAGATTCTCTTTATATACTTATTAAATTTTATTCTCTACTTCCTTATTTTGAGAGAATTAAATCGTAACAAAGCTATTCATCACTTTACGACGAAATTTCTTTTAATAGTAACTTTTGGGTCACAAAGATGCCTTTTCAGATTTTATACGCCTTTAGCATTAATAAAAAATATCGATTAACTTTTTTATCTGAACTTTTTCCATTAGCCAGATCAATGCGCGGTAGACGCTTCACTCATTTTAATTAGCTTCTCTTTAATGATAATTGCTACATTTTCGTTAATATTTTTCGAGTACGAATCACTGCCAAATTTCTGTACGCAAAAATACTTCGCATATATTACAGAATTGAATGCAATATTAACTTCCTGGTACATTTTATAGAATTTAAGAAGTCGTTTAATTTCTTTTTCTCTTCTTTAGTATAGCACTCTCTATATATTTATCCTGCAAAATTAAACTTTTTAAGGCTTCTCTCATGCAGGAGACTCACGGCGCGAATACTGGAGGCTTTAAGACGAACATAAAATGTGGGATTATAGGATGCTAAAGTATATTCTTTCACAATATAATCCGCGCACACACAAAATTTATATATAACGTATATAAAGGAAAATGGCAATTGCTTCAATTTCAAGGTGTTAATGATCATTTAACGCCAAAATTAAGGTTCGGTAAATTAAATCTCAAAAACAGGAACAAAATTTTATTTCTTTGCTAACCTTAGATAAACTCTGCTCATCGTCAGATTATTTATCTTACAATAAAGAAAGAAAAACAAGAAAAAACGGCGCAAGGAAAAGGCAATCAGACATGATTAATTATACCATTCGATATCTTCGATTTCTCTTTTGCTGTGTTAGTTAGATTTAAAAAAACAGATATTAAGAGTTATTGTCGATATGTGTGCGTGTGCGTATGCGTATGCGTGTGGGTGTGCGTGTGCGTGTGCGCGCGCGCGCGCGCGCATGGTCGTAAAATAACGAGAATATCAAAGCAAAAAGAAAATATGTATTGGAGGAAAAAATTTAATTGGTCATAACTTAACAGACAACTCCCATTCATATTTCCTTTCTGATGATATTTCCTTTCTGAATGATATTTCTGTATCTTCCTTTTGATAGTGGATGTAATTATACATGCGTGCAACTACACGATGAGTTAAAAACATATTTTCGAGAGATAATTTTTCAATAAAACGCTGTTTATATACATAATTACATTTTCGCGATAAAATGAATTTCACTCCGTAATAATTAGTAACTGCTGTCTGCAGCATGCATAAAATATATGCTTTTTGTGCGTATGCATCATAAATTATCCAATGGATAGATGGCTATCCACGTAATAGCTTATTTCTTTCGTGCAAAACGAAATCTGTAATACTAACTGTTTATGAAATTAGTAATTACTGACGATCTGTTTTACAAAGTATTTTGATATTAGCTTGCATTTGCATGCATGTCCGTTCTAAAGAACATCGCGTTTTATTACAATCTTGACTTGAATAAATTGTACGCAAATGTATTAACATACATAACACTTACACTGGATTAAATTAGACTGAAAATAAAAAAAGATTTAATTAGTCTATTGCATTTAAGATCTTCCCGTATAAACATATTTGTAGATAATTTTACTTAGGTGCTTATTAGACCGTTGTATAAAAATTTCTGGATATAATTTTAATAACATAAAGCCACATTTACATTTATTTAAAAGTCTATTTGAAGAAAGTGTTGAAATTTTATTTTTATTTTAAATTATATACATGCTGCACACAAAAAATTAAATAAAAAGATATTTTGTACATTAATTTTGTCAGTAATGAAATCATTTATTTAGAAAACAAATTGTAATTTAAAAAATTGTATGAATCAGTAGTTAAGTAACTTTTGGTTAAGATTAAACATCATTTTTTTAATACAAATAAGTTTTACACAGATCACATGTAAATATTATATAAGTCACTAAAGAACAATAACATTGTTAAGAGAATTATTTGTAGACAGCCAATATTAAAAAGTAAATTTAAAAAAAGTTAATAAACGCGAGAATGATGGTTGGACAGTGTCGTAACTTCTCGTCGTTTAACGTTGGACTATTCCTCCCTTGGGCGTCTGTAGCTTCTGAATATTGCAACATCGATGTAATTTATAGCACTTTGTACACTGCAATAAGGATGCGCTATTTGCAAGATGCAAAACCAATTACATTGGCTGCGAACATATCGATCCTATATATGCATGTCCATGAGCGTTGAGTGCCTCTTCATATCGTCTAAAATTACTGAATCCGTTGGCTCCGTTCTTACTTTTTTCAATGTTAAAATTACCTAATAGAAAAAAATCTCATCTATTGTAAAATTTTTTGGTCCAATTTAAAATTGGTTTCTTCGCGGTAAAAAAAAGTAACTTTTTAATTGTTTACATACTTTGAAAAAATAAAATTGTTTTTCTATGTCAAGCTTTTTAAATACAATAAGAATAAAATTTCGATTTACATTTTATTTTTTAATTATTTATATCATAATAAAAAATTTTTATCAAGATTAAAAAATTAGATGTGCTTAAAAAATAAGAGAAGAATATAATTCTATTTTAATTTTTCCGAAATTATTCTGAAAGAAATGTACAATACATCAGCTCTTGACTGAAAATTATGTTTGATCGATATAAACAGCATTACGAGTATATCATTATAGAAATATTATATACAAGAATAACAATAATAATTATATTAGGATTTTCGAATTTTAAACAATATAGAAAGATAAATATAGTAGGTTAATGAGATTCAGAAACGATAAACGTCGCAATTATTTAGTGAACAATCAATAATCAGATATTGGATTGATATCTTCTTTATTTTGAACGTTTCTCGAATCTCTTTGGAATCCTCCTCAGCAAGTATGATTAGCTCACATGTCCATAATACTTAAGTCATTCGCAAATTGACAAAGATGTAGCGTTGTTAATCTGACATTTTTAGAAAAAATCTTATTAGAGTAATAGATGCGTAAACAATTTAAATGACTTACCCACGGAACAAGAAGTATTGCACTGAAGCTTTGTTGAACATATTAAAACTTAAAAAGTATCTTTGCTAATTTGCGAGTTCAATTCAATATTTGATTATTGATTGTTCACTAAATAATTGCGCCGTTTATCGTTGCTGACTCTCATTAGCCTACTATATTTATCTTTTTGTATTGATTATATACAAGGTTTGATAATTCTATCGACAACGATTGTGGGTAAGTAGAGCGAACTAAACTGATGTGAGTCAAAAAGTACTCTACTATTTTGCAATTTTCACAGTGCTAAACTTATTTTAATTAAGCTACTTTTTTCAGTTTAGTACCAAATTAAAAAAATACAAAATACAAAAAAAAATAAAAAATACAAAATACAAAAAATGTAAAAAATCAAAAAGGTAAAAAAAGAGTAATTAAGTAAAAATAAATAAATGTATAAACAAATAAATAAACAAAAATAAGAAAATACAAAGTACAAAGTAGGGGAAGATGGGGCATATTGTGAGACAGATTTTCTTTTCGCTCCTTCTTGTTAGGTTAAAAGAATATTTTAATTTTTATGAAATAAAAAAATTCCCTTTTCAACAAAGAATAATTGGTAATTTTTCCAAATTTTAATCTTTGTAAGCAATTGAGGAATAACCTACTGTCACATAGTGCTCCATTTGTTACATACTGCCCCACATATGGGGCACTATGTGACAGGTCTGAGGCAGTATGTGACTGGCCTAAGATTGAGTGTTATAAGCAAAAGAAAATTATCTTAATACGTTTGAAGGTTTATTATTGTATCTTTAAAATTTATAGGTACAATGTAAAACCAAAAATAAAATTTTTAAGTTGTTTTAATATTAAAAATAGAATTCATTATAAGACATATAAACACAACATAAGTAGCATAAAAAGTGTATAAAAGTGTATTAAATAACTAATATTATAATGTGTGTGTGAGTTTGTTCTTTAATTAATCATTTAGGTTATAAGCTTTCTGGCTCAATCTTAATAAAATATATTAAAATAATAAACATATACAAATATTACAAATATATTAAAACATTAAAATATTAAAATAAAACGTCAAAATGAGATGTCTTTTTTATCCGTAGAAATAATTACAAAAACCAAATTTTTATAGAACTTTCTTAACTTAAACATATTAAAAGCTTCTTTGGCTATATTAACTTAAAATTAAGAGAAAAATTAATAGCAAACTCGTAATGGGATCGTTGCCTTTTTGTTCCATTTACAGTAGGTTTTAGTAAAATCATATGTATATCTTTTTTCCTCTGTGTCGAATTATGCTTAACTAACAATCAAAAAACAATGATAACAGAGTAAAGACGAGATAAACAAAAATAAATATGTCACAATGTACCCCAAGAATTACTGTTATATACTGCCCCAAGGATACCTTCGTCACTTAATTTCATGTAGATAGTGATACGAGGCTTGCATTAATATGATCATAGTCTTAAATAAAACACTAAACATAATCTTACAATAGGCCATATATACTTGTGCCATCAAAAGAAATGCTTTACTTTGAGAAACAAAATTATAAACTAAAAGACAAATTTTTAGTCTGATTAGATTTCTTTATATTCTTCTCGTCACTGACTTTTCTCATAGGCTTTTGAAATTTCATCAAAGTTACTTTTCCGTAACGCTTTTCTTTTGTGTAGATTAATGTTCAGCTGCGCTTGCTGCGTTTTGGTAAAAAGCAGCTGTCACATAGTGTCCCCTGTCATAATGTTCTGCTATTTCAAGTAACAGAATATGTTCGGCCGAAACATGCTCATTTCATTTAAAGTTGACAGTGAGGTTGACTATCATTAGTTATATCTTAATTCTAACATCACATTTGTATTCAGTGAGTCCGCTAAAATCCTTATGTAACATAGTTTAGTGCAATAGCATTAAATTTTAATTCAAATCATTCACTTTTGATTAATAGTAATTTCCAGATGATTATTAATATTGCACATTACAAGGGCTCGTTTTTAAAAATACAACTCCACAGTTTTTTTGACATTTATTAATAATTAATTTAAAAAAACAAAACGTCTACATCGGTTAAGAATTACAGTCTGTAGCGATTTTTGAACAGTAAATTCCCATCTGTCCTCACTGTGCGACAATTAAAACCTCTTGAATGTTGATCAAGATCATGACCTGGATAATATTTACCAAGATCAAGATCATTGAAGATTATTTCTCTTATTTTCATTTTTGCACTAAAAATTCATTTTAACGTAAAAATAAAAATGAGATGTACAATCTTTAATGGCCTTGATAAATGTTATCTAGATCATGATCCTAAATAACATTCAAGAGGTTTCAGTCAGTCGGATGGCTTGAGTAATGCTAACGTCAACGGTGCTGTAACCTTCAAGCTTTTTATAACTTAAAAAGTACTTAATGAAAATCAACTTAATTATAGTGTTTTGGAAAGCTCTCGAAATAAACTACAAGAATATGTAATGAAAAATGGAGGATTCCATTTAAAAAATTCAACGTGATCTTGCTCTGATCTTGACAACGCCACCTAAAGTCTAACCAATAATACCATATTATGTCCCTCTTGAAATCAAAAACTTTTGTCTGAAACATTTTTCAAGAAAATGCATATTTTTCAAGAAATTAGAAAATTATTTCAAAGAATTATAAAAATCTAAAACGACTTATAAGTTATTATAACAACTTATCTAAATAACTTATAAGTTGCGAAAAATAACAATTTATCTAAACTTATAAGTTATATAGTTGCCGTAAGTCAAGAATTTTTACCAAGACATGAAGACTTCCTGATCGCGTCTTTTTCATCGCCATTATTTAGCAAAAAAAAATATTACAAGAAAAGCTTTATCCGCCCAAGAATTTCCAAAACGGCCCTTCCACCGTGGAAGAGAGATAAAAAGCAACGTCCTCCCGTTCTTTTGATTACTGTGAGCGCTCGCAAGGGAAACGTTACTGCTCTCTTTTTTGCTTATAGACTCACTTTACGTCCTACTATAATAACGTAATAGTATTTCTCAAACCAAGAGTAGTGCTCTGCAGCCGAGCACAGTAGAATGTCTGAATATATCACTATAACGAAGAAATCTAAAAACAATACGTAATTTGTAAACTTTAACTTGTTGATTTTGTCTACCATTGAGTAGGTAGATGGATTTTTAAACGCAAGTAGGTAAGTAGGATGCTGAAATACCCCAAAAAAGAGTTTTTATTTTTGTAATTATATTTTTTAGTAAAATACTATATTTTAGTTAAATTTACATTGGTTATACTTTAATGAGATACAGCAATGTAAAAATAATAAACTTTAACACTTCCGAACAATACTTTTCCATTTTTTTTTTCTAGAACCGTATTTTTAGTCTATTTTCCGGTTTTATTTTCTAATACCATTTATTATTAAAAAACGTAACTCAAACCTAAAAAAGAGTTAAAATACAAATATTCTGATATTAAACATTACTTTAAAACATAAATCATCACAAAATTGTCATTTAAATGTTCAGTTGAAAATAGGATAAGGAGCGATATAAAAGATACAAAAATTATTTCAATAATTTTAATATTTTTTTACAAGAAATAAATATTTTAATGACAAAAATATGTAAAACAGTCAATGTTTGAAAAAAACATAAAATTAAATTTTGTTTTAAATTGAAGAATTGAAATATAACAACAAAAATAAAAAAATACGATTATTTATTTTTTATAATTAAATTTACATTAATTACATTCAGTTAGTCATTTCAATTAATAGAGACAAATAGAGACATGTAATAATGTAAATAAAACAAGAAAAGTAATATAAACAAGACAACTCTGGACTACAGCAGAGAAAAACTTTTGACTATATAAAAAAAAAGATAAAGTATAAAAAGAAAATCCAAATACGCTCACTATTTACTGCAATATCGATGAGTTACTACTTCAATTTGTCAAGTAATCAATAATAGGAAAGATACTAAATCGATGATCTCTATTGTCAATCTTAAAGTACTATAAATATTTAAAGAAGACTATGCCTGGGGTGCTCAGACATACCTGCTCGAAGATTAATCTACAAAATAAAAGATTTTATCTTGCTGTATTAAGTCAACAAAATCAGCAAGTTAAAGTTTACAAACTACGTATTTTTTAGACTTTTTATATATATCAAAGAAATCACTTAATTGTCCTGATATAATTTTAATAATTTTTATAATTTTGATACGCTTTGATTTCGAAAGTAATGTGCGCTCTAAATAATATTAACAAAATAATATTATAAATATGTCTTAAAATTAATAAATATTTATGAGAAACGTTCCGTTTATATAATAAAAATTATAGAAGTTATATTTTAAACCGAGAGAAATCGGATGACTTACTTTACATAAAGGAGATGAAAATCGTTGCACATTAAGGCTGATGCAGGATTAAAGAAAAATACGATTACGAACACAGACAGAGGAAGAAAGAGAGAAAAAGAGAAAGAGAGAAAGTAATAGAACGTGATCTATGTATAGGTACATTTGCTTGGCTCGGATTGCGCGATACAGTATTGCGTCAGTACAACGATAAAGCTACCGGCATTACAGACTCGATATTTCTCTCGATACGTCTTCTTATGCGACAACAGGGTAGTTTTGTGCTCTTGTCGACGCAGTTTTGCGCCTCGTTGAACCGCGATGTTCAGCGACCATAATCCGGTCTGCATTAGAGATGCGAAAGTATCGCTGTTGCACGGAGTAAATACGGACTAGCGTACAAAATCCGCGGATTCGTTTTTCCGATACTTCCAATTGTATCGATCAGTGTCGGCTTTAAAGCATTCACCACTGGGACGTGCGATTCGATATGCCGCGAGACGATTATCAGAAATTATGGGAGAGAATTTCAGTTTTTGTAATACTTTCATCGACACGTTGACGTCAGATCTGAATTATGAATTTTTATCTTCGCGTTTCGTGACGTTAGAGAGAATAATAAACTAAAATTATAAATTAAAGAACTGGAAAGGATACGAGCCTTTGATTTATAAGGAATCTTGGTTAGTTTGATTTGTTATACTAAAATTATAATTTCAACAAAAAGAAGATCTCTTTTTTGTCGTGTGGAATGCACGGTTTCGTTGAATATTTATATTTGATTGTGTTTTACGTCTCTCTTCTCTCACAGAAGCATCTGTCCGCGCGAACATATCGATTCGTCCACAATTTTTATTCAATCTTCTACACATTCGCTTTTAACTACAAAGCAGTGTTATCGAAAAACGAGTCGCGTTTTTCTACCGATATCGTTATGAAGCTTTTAAAATTTGTTGCACCAATGTTAATTTTATATGATAGCTATCGTCTATCTTTATCGTCATAACAAGATATCATAGACAAATAAAAATAATCTTCTGCTATCTTTTACAAA
>NW_017306081.1:664559-676497 GCF_001594115.1 Trachymyrmex septentrionalis | reverse complement strand
TCTTTATCGTCATAACAAGATATCATAGACAAATAAAAATAATCTTCTTCTATCTTTTACAAATGTGTTTAATATAACATCAGCTAAAAATATGAGCCAAATAATCAGCTAAAATAAGCTAATATTAACTAATATTATTCAAAAAATCTTTACAAAAATACGTACAATTTTATATGGAGTAAAAAAATTGTACGTGTTCGAGTAGATATGGCTACCTTCGTGACCATCAAAAAGATGTAGGAATTATATTTCTCGACATTTGATATCAAAATTAAGTAGTAGACAAAAATTCAACCTAGTCGCTATCGATTTTTTATTTCAGAAACAATTTACCCAATATGGCGATTCCTTGCACCTTTCTAAGGGGTACGGGAATCGGTCTGTCTTACAATAAGGGTATTAACTATCAATTGCAACAACATTCAACCTTGACGCTTTCAGTAAAAAAATTAAAATTTGCAACATTTTGAAAAGCCCACCTCCCCTTCAAGCCACCGCGATCGGGTTTAAATATGTATTATTTTTGTTTTACATGAAATAAAAGATTACTTTCCATACTTGTTGCTATGGGTAATAAAATCACTACAGTGATCTTGTTATCCATATCACTATTTGATTAATCCATAAATACGCCCTGAAACCAACTGCAAAAAACAAAACAAGTAATTTGGCTTATAATATTTCGTGCAGCAAGGTAATTATGGTTTTCTGTATTTTCACTCAGTAACTTTTAAACAAGTATAACTTTTATTTGGCTCCACGAATATTTATTATTGTTTGATCAACAATGTATAAAATTTGATTTAATTTTTAATATTATTTCTTAGTCAAATTTACAAAATCAGCATTACAAAACGCGAGTTTACATAAGGATCAAAACAAAAGATTAAATAATTTTTAAATCAATAAAGAAATTATATTCAAATTTTATACAGATATTCAAATGTAATAATAAAATAACATACAAAATTTTTTAATAATGTTTTGAGATGTGACCATATCCTTAAATTTTTTATTTTAGTAAAAATAATATACTTTAAATAAGTTCAAATCCTATTAGAAAAATAAATTTACCTCCGGTAAAACTACACGTCGACCTACACGCAGATTTTTTTCTATGTCATCCGATTTGGAAGAATCCCCATGCCTACAAATCGATTGTCTACACTGCCTACAGCATCATTTGCCTATATCACTTTTGCCGGCAGTTCATTGGTGCACAAAAATTATTGCCTACAGTTCAATTGCCTACATGTACTATTTTCGGCTTTAAAAAGATACAAATTCTTTGTTTCAAAACACAAATTCTCTGTTTTAAAAGTACAAATTATTTTTTCTTGCGTAATTTAAACTTAATTTTATATTTGTGTGCAAAAGTGCTTATAGGCGATCAATCTGTTGGCATTAATTTTTATGCGTAAACGAACTGTCAGCAAAAGTGATATAGGCAAACGATGCTGTAGGCAATCGATTTGTAGGCAAAAGAAGCCATATGATTCGACGTACCAGCAGTAAAAGTATCTTGCGAGATTGAATTTCGAAATTACATCGACTTAATCTACGGACGCATTGTCTGAAGTTTCAAGAAGGGCATTAGCCAATTTATTACACACGCAACGATTAAAAATAACATACATGCGATTTACATCATGTACGTTTTTAAATTTGTATTGGTGTGAACTTTTAGATTTTATTTCACTCAACCTAAAAAATAAAAAAAAATTTAGCGACTACTACTTCAACGTAATTAAATGGTCATATTTCTTTTCATTCTACATCATTGAAATTACGGTTTATTCTGCTGTTTATCTTTGCACTTTCGACGAGGAGACACTTGGAAAAGACGAAATGCTCGTCTTATCGTCAAATTGTCATTAATTGAATATAAAAATTCTTGTTTCTTCGAATAAAAAAACAAATTATGATTATCAGTATTAACCAATGTTTTAAACTTATAAAAGTGTCCCCGAAAAAAAATGTTTCAAAAATATTCTAAAGATATTTTCGCAAAATGTCAATAAATAAAAATTAATATATTGCTACATTATTTTATGTCGAAATACACGCCGTTTGATATTTCATATTCGCTTTTTATTTGCTATATAAATAGGTACTATAACTGCAAATATGAGTACAAAGTGAATTTTATTAAATATATATTCAATTTTCTAAATATAAGAAATATAACAACCGTCAATTTTAGTTAAAATGTTCTCTGCAAAAGATTTAAATATAGAAATTGTTTGCATTAATAATTATTTATTTATTATTTTTTAATAAAGCATGCGAATTTTTTATTAAGCATACTAATACTTTATATTAAATTGATTTTTAATTTATATTTGTACATCAATTTCCACATCCAGCTCATGTATGCTTTTTTCCTTATTATTTTGATTGTTAAGGAGTTGTCATTACTTAAATTTATTTATTATTAATATTAAAACAATATATAAGCTAAATTTTCTCTAAGAAGCTTTTTTTTATAAATACACGTCGTTTCCAAAATAATACGAGAATTTTTGAATAATTAAATAAAAAATTTATACATAATACTTTATACATAAATCTGTAATAATATAGAAATAATCAAAGAGTAATAATGTCTACAAGAACCGAACACAGGATGTACGCATATAATGAATTTATTCAATCAATACATTAAGATACATTTTTATCCGTATTTACGGATCTTTCTCAAGCATTCATTAGAAAATAAGAATACAATTAATTAATTTGATCACACAATTAAAACAAACAAAATTGAGGAAACGAATTCTGCGACATATAGCGATGTCTCGTGAAATCTAGACGTGATAAAATTGTAATGTCTAAGCTTATTTTTATTATAATTTCCAAGTAAACTAAGAAAAATTATTTTAATCAAATTAAACAAACGTCTATAATAAATAATCATTAATAAAATATTAAACTTACATGGTAAACGCAGACAAGTCGCTCAGTAAATGTGTCAGTTCTATCTCTCACATGGCAGATCAAAAACTAAAGTATATATAAACATTGACAAAGATACTAAGAAAGGAAAGCATCAAGGCCTTATAAATAAGTTGGAATATATAGAGTCAAGAGATTCCGTGTCATTTTTAATATTCAAACCATTTATTTGTTTCTTTATGAAAATCATTTCAGACGTCAATCTTTTATGTAAAAACTTCTTCTCCCCCCCCCCTCTCTCTCTCTCCCTCCCTCCATTTAAAATATTTATATTCTCTCAATTAAAATCATGTGAGAATTCAAGTCTATGTGCAATAATAACTAAATGTAATGTCGTTCCAATTGATGTGTTTCTGTGTTCTTTAATGCTTTTAGGATATCTGTTTGTCCTACATATGATGCGTTGCAGTCCTTGTAATTTACTCTATATACGACATTGAAATGAGACAGAATAGCTCGTATTTTTGAACGTGGACGAATTTATTTATACCTTTATATGTCATGCTTATGTAAGAACTTTTATTGAAAAGGTATTTAATTTTTTCTGAAATGTAAGATACAAACAGTATCGTAACAAACGTTCGTCTCTTAATTTCATCAATATTTATGTTATTGTTGCTATTACTTGACGATTTAACTGATCGAATTTTTGATGGTAGCGAAAATCATATTTAATGGATAACCATTATTTAGAAGAATGCTTATGATTTTATCGAAATTCTTCTAATGGAAAGTTAGATGAGAGAAAAAAAGGACTTTATTCGTTAATCTAAAACTAATGCCTTCTTTTTGTACTAATAGATGTCTAGAGAAGCAATTTAGATATCGACCTGACGACAAAGGTTTCTGGTACCAATCATATATTATTTGTGGTATTCTGTTTAATTATAACGTCCAAAAAATTAAGTGTCTTCACCTATCTTCAAAATAAATTTAAGTCATGGATGGTAATTATTGAAAATGTTTACCAATTGTTATTCAATGTTAATTTATTAGCTATTAGCTATTAGCTATTAGCTAGTGTAACATTATCAACATATCTAAAATAAAAAGAAGGAGACATAGATAATAATTCAAGAGGACATATTTCTAAGTTGCGCATGATTATGTCAGCTACTAAAGGAGAGAGGTGAGCCCATAGGCATCTCGAATGTCTGTTTGTAGAATTTGCCATTGAACGTAAAAAACAAATTGGTATGAAGTATTAGGTTTAATGCAATGATAAACTCATTCAAGAGAATGTTGGTATTACTTTGTATCAAATTCCATTTATTTTTCACACTGTCAATAACCAAAATAACTAAAACATTAGTACACAACAAAACTACGTTCAAAGATAAAAAAATTTTTTCATTAGAGGTATTAATTTTAGAAATACTCTCGACTAGTTTAAAGTTGTTACTAATAAAATTAATTGCCTGAAGCAGGCTGTCATTGAGTATTTTATGAAAATGTGACGATAAATTATGTAACGGACTACCTGCAGAAATTATAATACGTAATGGATTTCTTATTTTGTGTATTTTAGGACATCCATATGCACAAGATAAAATTGAATTTAAAGAGATTAATTTATTATATTCGGATTCGGTAATAAATTCATGTTGCTTCCATCTCATTAACACTTTCTTCATTTCCAATATAACATTATTTACCAGATTACATTTAACAATCGTATACGTATCAGAATCTGAAAGCATTATTGATTTCATTTTTTCCAAATAATCTGTTCTGTTTATGGCTATTACAATATTATCCGCATGTGTAAAAAGCACTTGTGGGTTATTCTTTATAAATTATTTAGTTATTGAGGTAAGATGAAATAACATTTTCAACATTAGATGTATTCTGGCTGGAATATTGCAATTTCTTAAATAAAGGGATTAAATTATTTCTAAATCTTTTAGCATCAGTAAGTTTTAACTTAAAAATATTGTAAAATTTAGAAATAATATAAAGAAATGATCAAAGGACATCATTGTACTATCAAATAAAAATGAAAAGTTATATAAATAGTTTCCATTCGGGAATAATTTGAAGTAAAAATGTTAATCACTACATCGATCGATAGGCTATTCCTGGATGCTCAAACTGAACCATGATGCATCTGTCTAATTCCGCAGCACTGTAAATTCGAAATTAGTGGTATCGGAAGCTGTCTCCTGTCTATGTAAAAAAGCTTGTTAATAAACGCGCTCATGTAAAAAAAGTTCAAGGCAAAAGAGCGTAATTTATCACGCTTATAACACTTTCTTCTGCCCTCGCGTAGCTGGATGCGCGATGCTTGTAAAAATGGACGAAGGGATCCCTTTAGCACAGTTTCGAGGGGGTTTTAACTAACCGACTTGCTACGTCTTCACTTGCGGGATAAAGCGAGCATGACCAGGATGTTGAGTTAAGTTAAGCGAAGTTTAACTTTCCTATGGTGAAAAGAATTCTACTCTCGTGTGCCGAAGAATTGGAAAATCGATTCTTAAGCGCGTGAGGAAAGCAGCTGGCGAGTATTAAGAAGAAGAAAAGTTGAGAAAAAGCAAAATAGCGAATTGTAATCAAAAGATGAAATAAACCGATATAAACAATGCCACGAGACAATTAAACGTAAACGAAGAGATTAGCAACATAATAACTGTAATAATGATACGGATTAATTAACAGTAAGATATAATCCGCGAGCGTATTGGATGTTTCCTATGCAATTCAATTTCCGAGCAATTAATGAATTTCACAACATGCATACACATATATATAATAGAGATTACTATAAACTATTACATCTAATTACTAATCTATAATATTTTTATATTGTTATGATATATTGATCTTTCCTCAAATAAGTATTTCTTTGCAAAAAATAAAATTTATAAATATTGCAAAACAGTTAATCTTAAAAAAATTATTAAATTTCACAGCAAAAATAAATTTTCTATAATTATGCTAAATAATCGAACACAAAGACATATTCCTTAAATCTTATAATTAACTCTTTTTAATTACTAGATTTTGTTTCATCATTTAAATCTCGAGTGAAACATCTTGATATATCTACGTTAAACTTTTTCATTCGCTGAAGTGCGCTTTATTTCAATCAAGGAAGCGCGCCAGGGTGTAATCTTGAGTAACAATACGGAGGATAAAAAAAAGGCACCTCGTAAAGCATTTTATTGATAATCCTTACGTTATAGTAGCATGATTACGAATTTTCCTTATTTGACGTAAACACACGATTTTAGTTTTTAATTTATTGCAGAAGCGTTTGCTTTATTTAAATTTTTTTCTCACACAGAAAACTTTTTTCAACACTATTACAAATTTTTTTAAATAATAAGGAGGTCATATTAATTAAATAAAGTAAATTCTGATCTTGCGATTATTTATAAGTATAACATGAAGTATAACATAAAGTTGCGCGATAATTGCGAAGTTCCCGCGATTATTGAGACATCATTATACTCCTTCTATTCGGACGCGACAAAAGATTTATCTTTGAATTAAAGATGTCGTTTCACGAAACGTGAGATATGCCAAGAACGTTTTTCACGCGCTAGTATTCTATTCCGTGCGCAAAACAACCTGGAATTTCTCTACGTCATAATGCGAAACTACCAACAATACTATACGCATTGAGGCTGCAGCTCATTATGTAAAACAATCGGATAACAGCATGTTTTGTTTTTACTTATTATAAATACTCATCCAGTAGACGTAAAGCGACAGGAAATATGTTTCACGTATATATATTTTATTTATACAATAATTAAAAACAAGTGTTTCTGCTAAATGAATTCTTTAAATAAATCTTTGATGAATTTTATTTCAAGCCAAATTAGCTGGAATTATTAAATGTAAAAAAAAAAGATTATAGTTTTGTTTATCAAAGTATAGTAATGGAACAAATCTACATTGAAGATAAAAAGAGTGATACTTTATAATTTTGTACCTGCTTTCCATTGAAAATTATGTTGGAACAAATAACCAATTGTTTATTATTCAACAATAAATATAACAATTCTGTAATTTTAATTTTGCTTTACAATTTCCTATTTTATTTTAATATCTTATTAATCTATTTTCCAAATGTTACAAATAAAAACAATTCGATATCTATTTGTAGTAGACGTTTTACACTTAAATAACAAAAGATTGCATTTTCAACTATTTATAAAAATAGTTAGCAATTTTTGTTGATAAAACTATACACACACACACACGCGCGCGCGCGCGCGCGCGCACATGCACACAAATTATTTAATCTATAATAATTTTATCATAATAAAAATAAGACATAATAAAATAAAACAAGACTTGCGGATAAATACGATTAAGTCGTCTCAAAATAATCTCATTTCATTAATTTAAAGTAACTCTTCTCCGCAAGAAGTTAATGATTCTGGGATATAATAGGATATATGTGCTTCTGGATATAAAGGAATTAGAGAAATTAATACGTAGGATCCAACAAGCTAACAAGGTTTGTTATGATGTGACATTTACACAGTAGATAAGGTGGTAATTGAACAAAAGAGAGAAAGGAAGAGAGAGAGAGAGAGAGAGAGAGAGAGAGCGAGAGAGAGGAAGAGCCGGATTTAAGCTCCTGAAATGTGCAGAACACCATTTGCTGTGAAAGTAGCACTTTTTGATTTTCAATAAAAGTAGGATCCAATAAAAGAGGAAAAGGTTCATGTTGCATTAAGTTACATTCAGCTTGTTTTAATAACACAGCTGTTTCTGATATTTTTACCTGATTTATCTTTTTCTTTTAACTTTATACGCTTTCCGTGACGTTTCAGTAATTATAATAATGTAGTTTAATTTAAAAAAATTCTAAAATATGCATATACTGTCGTTTATGTAACATCATTTTCTCATAATTATTGATGCTGTTTAATTCGGAATTAGTGTCGTAAATGAAAATCATTCGATGCATCAAGCCGCTATAAATGGGACAGGTTGATTATGTTACGATAAAATCAATATTCTATTAGCTCATGTGCGTATCAGCATCGGCCTCGTGGGAAATGAGAATCATTTCTCGTTGATGGGATACGAACGAGTGCGTAGGACATGGATGGTGCACATAATTATACATATAACGTGTCAGCTGTGCTATAGTTAAATGTATAAGCACTCCGATCGAGCACTCCCCGATACTTGAAAGTACTACAAAGAAGTGTTTGATTCGAGGGACTCGCTTCCATCAATCTCGTAATCAGTTTCCATTATCAAGCATTCATCAAAATCTAATATATAAAGCACATGATTTAATTGACGACGTAATTTACAAATTAATCCTAATTTAAAAAGGTCTGGAATATTTGAAAAGTAACACAATAGCTTTTTGCGTAATATTTCCTGTCTAATGCAATTATCGTAAAGTGCGCGTAGAACTTTACAAAACTCAACTTTTCTGGGTTAATATTTCATAATCACAAGTTTCATTATCTTCTTTCATTATAGTAAGTGCAGGGGAAATTGTGGATATACATACATATGTTGGTACAATTTAATTAGTCATAATAAAGGCTAAGAGAAGAGGCTAATCAATTTACATCATGTATTTTCAATAAATTCGACCATTAATTTCGATGTTACATATGTGTATTACGTACGTACCTAAATACAAAGCAATGAGAATAATCTCCTCTATTTATCATGGAAATGAATTACTCATCGATAAATAGCGATACCGTCAATCTCTACGTTGATCGGCTAGTATTGCTATATTACAAAATGTTAATAATATGTTGATATGACAATTCACGATAAATACACGTCGACAGAAGACGATGATAAGTCAATGTGATAAATTGGCAACGAATCGAGAATAAATCGCTTAATGACATTAATAGAAAAAAACTGCATTTCTGTCATCAGATTAACGGAGATATGAAGCTCGGCTCGTCGTCATCTAGTTATTTCCTCCGGGGATTTAACCTGCAAAATCTCTCTGACAAAAATTCGATTTAGCAGATAATGGCCAGCTGACACCCAAGCATCTTCAAAAAGTTTTTCATATGATCTTTTATCCAAATCTTTTATCCAGATTTTAGAAAAAAAGAAAAGTTTTAAGTTGCAAGATCGAAAGATTTTGAGAGAATTAGAGTATTAATTTATTACTTAAAAAAAACGGGGTTTCTTCTCAAGATCAATTATGATATACCTAATAATATCAAGTTCCCAACAATATTTTAAAATTTATTTATAATATTTATATCATATTTTAATCTTGAGAGATTGTTACACAATACTTTATATGTATCATCTATGTGTTAATGAAATATTCCATAACAAAGTCGAAGTAGTGAATTCCTATAAAAGATAAAATTGAAAATCTTAATCGGATTCTCACTACTTAAAATAATAACAATACCAATTTAAGGATTTAATATGGAATGATAACTCCAATAACTCCGTGACGTCTTTTTTATTCAACATGACGTGATGTCATTTTTATTTACATTAAAATTACGCACCTCGTCCTGTGTCGACTCTTATTCGCCTTAAATTGGTATTATTATTATTATTTTCTATAAAAGCTTTCTAAAGAAAAGCTTGCACACAATAAAGAAGTCAACTTTCCAATATTTATTCACAACCGTAGAAATAAGTCGAACAGCTTCAGGGTGATTTCGCAACAACTCATTTCTATATGTTGCGTGTACATCTGTGTCTGCAAGCGATAAAACTTTCTTCTAAATATTGAAATAATATTATACTTACATAAACTTTGTGTCGCGAAAGAAATTGCTCGAGCTATGAAATAATATGCTGCAGACGAGAAATAAACCTTAAATGTTTATAAACCTTGTTATAAACCTCTGCATTTTGCCACAGAGCGCGGAAAATGTATAAAGTCGAGGCAGTTAATCATTTCTCTCTCTCGCCTTAATTCTCATACTGGTGACATCTATCTAAGAAAATGTACGTGCGTAATTATTATTTCATTCTATAACCACAAAATTTAAAGAATTTGCCTAGCAATTAGAATTATTGTTAAAATTAAAAAAAAAAACAATTTTATTTCTAACAATTGTTATTTCTATTTTATTTTATAATTTATTGAAATAATCAATTGGGCTATTTATTCTATAGCTAAGTAGGTACAACGTGATTATATATAAGTCGAAAATTATGAACTGTACTCATAATTCAGATTTCCGCACGAACTATTTGATACATAATCGATAGATATAACGCATGCCGCCAATTAGTCAGAATAACAAATGATCCTAGATAATAACTCGTGTGTTACAATGGAACAATTGTTCCGATATAATTATGTATCAAATCTAATATGCAAATCAATTCAAAATGCGCGTGAGTACAAAAACATCATTTAAATACGCTAACGTGTTAAAACTTACAACTTTTAGAATCTGTTTTACAGTGAAGTAAATATTAAAGTTTTATCTGAAAATCTTAATTTGCTGAAATCTCGCAAATTACTTATTACTTCTTTAATATTTTTAAGAAATGTCTACTTTTGTCTAATAATAAGACGTAGAATTGTAGATTAAAGGAACTACAATTTTATTCTGACATATCTAAAAGTACAGGTGCAAAAATAAAAATTGTATGTTAAATTTATAATCAAAAGAAGTATAAAAGTATTTAATCTTTTCTTAAATAAAATTGGATTTTAAATTATTAAAAATAATCCATAATTATAAATGTATTTTACTTTCTTGCAACATTTTATAATTGCTGTGTAAGCAATATTTATTCGAAATGCATATTTAAGGATAGCAAAATCTGAGACAATATCGCAAAATTTCATCCTATTATAAAATATCCCTCGACATAAAATCACGCGCAATAACATTTCCATATTTGCGACATTACTAAAACGCGATTTTCACGAAAACACGAATTTAACTGTATTTTACATTATTAAAATCGCTAAGCGTATCAAGCACATCCGCAATAAATTTTCTCATTTACACACACACACACACACACACACACACACACACACTCTCTCTCTCTCTCTCTCTCTCTCTCTCTCTCTCTCTCACACACACACACACACTCTCACACACACACTCTCACACACACAATAACACCTATAAATTCCTGAATGTAATTAATTTAATAAGAGACACAATAATTAAAACTTTGATAATGCTTTATCACATTTTTGAAAAGTTATTAATATCATTAATGTATATTAAGTGTATATTAAGTAATTATTAAAGCAACAGTGATAACAAATTTGTATAAATAGATGACGCGATGTAACATTTACGAATAATCTTCTTCCATAAGTTTCGCTTATTGTTTTGATTGATCAAAAGCCTGAATCTTTAGAAACAGCAACGCTTATGTTTATTTCATGCAGAAAGAGCATTCTCCAAGTTATATACGCCTACGGCAACCGCGACAAACAACAATGTATTATATTATTAACTGGAAGATCTCGAAGATGCGCTAAGCCAACATTATCTACAGTTCTATTAGAATTCTCCTCAAAGGGTCTCAGTAAGCCTGGAGGGATAAACTTTTAAGATATTCCACGAGAGGAGAATATGAACAGTATGCACGTGTATGATTTTCAGTCCAAATAATTCGGACTTCCATTTTCCGAAAAGAACAAAAGATAATTAAGAACCCGTAATGCTCGATCTTTGATTCACCACTAATTAAACATTTAGTTTATATGAGTAATAGCCACGATCAAATGCAAATGTTTACGTAGATTAAATATCGTACTTTAGGTCCTTAATCATTTTATAAATATTTTCACTTTACAACAAATATTATGTAACGATTACATAGATTTTATCGCCACAAATATCGCTTATTTTATTATTTGAATTATTTTATATATAATCAGAAATTAATTTTTTATTAATTTTATGAGAACTGTAAAATAAATTTTTGATTATTATATTTTATTTTTTATCATCATTAATATTCATAAAATTCATTTAAATCTGACATACAAAACAGATATGCATACTTCCTGATGCTTAAGAAAATATGTACT
>NW_017306081.1:660101-663703 GCF_001594115.1 Trachymyrmex septentrionalis | reverse complement strand
CAGATGGACAGGATGTATATATACTATATATATATATATACATTAAAAAAGTAAGCAAAGCGTGAAATAATATCCAATGTCTTTAAAAATTTTTTAATAAACACAAAATTAAGAAACTTTTAAAGTTAATTTGATGTTCTTGTCACATTCTGCTTATGTTTCGAAGATATTTGATATTCTTCAGTCACTCTTTGCTTATTTTTCCTGTATTACTTTTTTAAGTATCAGAAAGTATACTGCGCACGTCTAGTTTAGAGTATTCTTAACTGTCAACGGTCCGTCTTGTGAACGTCCGACTGTACAAACTTCATGATTTATGTCCGCCAGGATTAATTACACATGAGAACTTAAAGTAAACATCATAAATACGAATAAATTTAAGCAATAAATCACTATATTATCAACACCTTCGTAATACAAATCCTATCCATTATTTTATGCAGCAAAAATTATCTACCCGTTGCAGAAATTATTAAGCTCATTATGATAAAGAATATTGCACAAATTTTAATTTTTTTGCATTTAAAATATTAGTCTCAAAGTGAATATTATAATAACGCTTATTTAAATAGCAAAAAAAATGCGGCAAATAGGTAATTTTATTCGTCGCTGAAAATTCCGCTATAAGGGTTAATCTCGAAATTAAAAAATGTCCGGGTCTGCTGTCCGCGTCGGTAAATTGATTTGATTAACAATTCACTCAGAAATAATTTCATGCCGCATTACACATCTTCATTAAGTTCGGAATCTAGCCTCGGAATTTCACATGATTTTATTCCAAACTCACTCGTTGGGGCCATAATATTTCACGTGACATCCTTGACAGATCAGACTCTTCTTTTCTGTGAAATATCGAATTGCGAAAAATAATCACTTCTCATATTATCCCTTAACTTATTTATATTCCATTTATTGCATTCCGTTGTGTCTGTTAATGCATGTAAGTCCAGAAAAGATAAGTTATTGCCAACAGACTATGGCATTTATAATCCATCAAAAATCGATAATCAATTTGAAGAGCACACTTTCAAAATGCGTTTTGTCCAAAATTTCATTTTTTGAGTTAGAGATAGCGTAGTGTTCAGTTAGTTCAGTATTGAAAGACTCATAAATTACTCTGTGTTCAGCAAGCATTTTTTCACTCAATTTATATGCTGAAAACAAAAATCTTATAGACATTCGAAGCATTATGTCTTTTCTAGAGACAAACAAAATGCATATATTTAACATTTTTAGAAATTACAAATTTGGGCAAAACATATTTTTTGAATGTTTGCTCCTCATTTATTATATAAATTAAATTTTATATGTAAATATTTTTTATATAAAAAATCTTTATGAGTCCGTATTTTTTTTAACAACTTCGAATTTATACTTGTATATGTCGGAGAAAGATAAAAATATTAATTGTGTGTTAAAAATATATTTAAGGCAGACCAATTTGGTATGCCTCGACACGATACAATATATTATTATTCTTTATCTATATAAATTGTATACCTTTTGGCATCTTTAGACGATTCGTCACATCTTTCTAAAAGGAGCGACGCATATGTCGGGCAAAAATTGCCATTTCAGTTTAACGAGACGTATATCGATGATCAGGATACGTGATATCCGACATAGGGACACGTCCTTAAGAGCGATAGCGAATGGAAAAGATGACGCATCCCTCGCGCAGAAGGACGACAGATCGAAGAAGAGCGCTTTGCACGTCATCGAGTTGCCGGCGGGCCAATTAGGTGCGAAAGTGCTCGATTGAGAGTAAAAGCGGGTCCAAAGAAAGGAAGTCACTACCGAGGGTCGAAAGTGTCAGAAAAATCGTCAGGCAAGAAGAAGACGGAAAAATCGTGGGAAATAGCCGCTGGTAAGTGGAAGTGGAATGTGAACGAATTAAGCACTCACTGCAATGCACATTGCACGAGATCTTATAACTATTGAGGGAAGTGGATGACATGGGCCTTTGCGTATTAATAATGGTCCAGCGGCTCGCGCGCGCTTGAAAATTAAACTTCTATTTCACTTCTCACGTCAAAGAGCAACTCGCACCAACGGCACTTTATGGTAGAGTGATCGATATTCATAATCCAGTAAGCGCTTCATCGTTCCTCAGGTCGCGTGGTTAAATACTCTGCTTCACTCGTTCTAGAGTCACAGGTCTATTAATTCACACATATTCGTAGTGCGCAATTTTCTAATTGCCCTACGGCGCCGAATTACACCGATGGTCTGATTTGACCCGTCTATTATCATTATAAAACATTCGCACCTCTAGATTAATGCTATAGCATATTTGCACATGTATTTTTTTCTATAGAAAATAATATAATATATTATAATAAATTCTCCTTATTACGTATAACTGTAAGGAAAATATTAGTTTATGACTTCGATAGTATTTAAAGATTTTAAGTTTAAAATACTGACTACGATAAAGATAATAATTTGCATTTAGAAACAAATTATTTCTTTTCCAAATTAATTCCTATTAATTTAATCTAAATAACTTTTAATAAATGTTCTTTTTATATCATTTTTATATAAGTGCCATAATAATTGTGATAATTTTCAAGAAAAATTTTCGAAATGTTCGAATTAATTGCACCAAATTTGTATCGTATCTTATTAAGAAGAAGCTATCAAAACTTTCACAAAATATTCACAAATATTCATTTTGTTATATACACATATTATAGTACATACACAATATTCTATTACGTATGTACTAAATGTACAATGCATATAATTCTTTATTCTAAAATATTTTTTCGTACGCGAGAGTTATCAATATTACTATCGAAAAAGTGTTAATATAAATCGAACTCACATTATGCAAACCGAGGTCCAATACATTTTCGTAACATAGAAGAGACGCAAATCAATGAAATCGCGATGTAATAATACGATAATTTAATACGCAACACACTAATGTTGAATTCATAATGTCAAATTGTATCTATTATAGTTTAAATTATTTTTAATCATTTCTATAGATCGCCACTGCTTTAATCCAATATATCGTTAATTTGAAACAATGGAATTAAACAATTTAACTCGAACAGAAAAGAAAGCCTTAACTTCACTCTTGATATTCATATTAATAATAGCATAACATCTCAGCTTTTTGAATTAGCGAATTTTAAGATTTATTAACAATATCTTAGATTTGTTCGCTTTGCGAATTTGCGATTAATTTTTATCATATTTATTAATAATTTACATTAAAAATGACTTCGTCGGGGGCGGCAACGTCTGTTTAACTATTTACATAATTAACATTGGTTTGTAGCTGCTTTAATTTTATTTATTTTTAAAAACCGTTGAGCTGCTTTTTCATAATTTTGATTTTAAAATGTATTAAATTTGATTCAAATTTAATTTATTATTTATTAAGTATATACTTTAATAGGGACAATATTTACTTTAAAATTATAATCACAGAAATGAATCGATTTACATTTTGATATACGTGGAAGTTAAAAATAACATAATATTATTTAGTTCAAGAGATTAGGTTACTACTTTGCTCCTTTGATATCTAACAATAATATTTAAGTCATTCGCCCAAAGAATTCAAGAATTCTTTTAAAGATTTCGATAAT
>NW_017306081.1:631615-660001 GCF_001594115.1 Trachymyrmex septentrionalis | reverse complement strand
TATATATATAAATATATTTTAATTATAAAATCATCTTTATTTGCACGCGTTCTTTCTTTTAGGCTATTATTTTAACAACATATTTCTCAAGCAAAAAAATATTTAGTAATAATTTTAAATGATAATTTTTAAATATAAATGAATAAGTACCTTGCAAACAACTTAAAATTTTAATCATAATTCTTTTAATATTGCATTTCCAATTTCTTTCTCCGAGAAAAGTAATTCAAACATTCAATGTATTCAAGATGCAATAAACTTGTTCGGATTCCGCCCCAATCCGCATCTTTGAATCGCTAGAGATGCACTCGTCTTCTGCAGGAAAAGTGGCGTAAAAATGGAAAGAAACAGCTAACCTGCCAATTTCGGGCGAATCTCCTTCGATTCCGATTTTTGCTGAAAATATTGTAGTGCGTATTGCTTTCGTTTTCTTGGGATGCGTTCCGAATTACGCACAAAGTGCATGATCAATGCATCATTTGTTCTCGTTGTTCATCAAAGAAAAAGATAAAATGATGTTAAACATACTCAAATGCGCTTTATGCGTAATTCAGAACGCACCTTTAGTGAATTCGATGCAACTAGTTGCTATATTATCATAACACATACTTTTAAAGAGATTTAGGACTATCGGGATTTATTAGACCGATAAGACTTTCAAGAAAAATTTTTCTGTTTTTCGTATTATTTTTAGATAATATCTATCATGTTTTTTTATATTAATTGTATAATAGTTATTTTTATAAAGAATTATTGGAAGTATCGATTAGAGGACCAAGCTCCAATCCAACCTTAACCTTGGCATATGTTGTCAAAGTCATGACCTTGAGTGATCTCCAACAAGTTTTAGCCATCGCACGTCCTTCGTTAAAAAATTATTAACAAAAAAAGTTTTAAAAAATAACGTCTTATTTTGGCTACAATTTTCAATATATAAAACATTCAATGGAATACATCACACTCATAATTTCAAAAAATAATATTAGCTCTTTCGTCAAAATTATATATTCTATTAAATAAGAATTCAGCGAGATAATGCTTTTCATGTGTTCCATAATGAGGATATGCTTGCTCGTATATCAACAAACCTCAAGAAAATATGAAATTGTACTGACGATGAAAGAGCAAGATGCACCCATAAGCAGGGGAGGAGGAAATAAAACGTTAAACCTCTAAGCAGAAATAAAACGTTATTTTTTCAACTTTTTTAATAACTTTTTAACGAAGGATAAGCAACGGCTAACACTTGTTGAAAATCATTCAGGGTTATGATCTTGACAACATGCGTTAAAATCAAGATCATTGGAATTTAATCCCTTAATCGGTACTTTTACCGAATTATTATTAATACTTTTGTAGTTGTCTAAAATGTTCTGAAAAATGTAATTACTAGTTGGAATTTTTATAATTTATTTGTATATTAAAAAATGTATTATGAATGTATTATATATATTAATTTCACGAAAACTCTGTTGCATTTCAACATTAAATGATATACAAACTTAAAATTGTATTAATATACAATTATACTTTATATATGTATATAAAATTATACTTTAATTATACAAATTAAATTTACGTTAGAATTCGAATAAGTTAAAGAAATAATGAAAATTCAATGAAATAAGAATAAAAACGGTTTATAGTTTCCCTCAGGCAAAGTTGATTACGAAATAGAACTTTTAATCAAAATTTCTTCTGCCATTAATAGAAAATTTCAACGCGATTAAACTGCGAGGCGTTGCTCAAGCAATAAATTAAGTGGTTGTCAGCCATTTTGATTTTGATTGAACTCTTCTTAACATACATAGTGACGGCACGAGCAAAAGAGTAGAGGAACTCGTAATCGAATGTCATTTCCATTTATATGACATCGAAGATTTTTGCCGTGAGATGATCGTGATCTATTTCCTACGCCATGATATTTAGCGAAGACATGCACGAAGCAAAATCAAGGTAATCTAAACACAATCTACAGGAATAAGTATCGTATGTATGTCTCTGAATATATCAATTAACAAAATAAATGTTTTGCGATAAGTAATTAATAGCGATAAATGATGAGACGTGTGCATATTATTTCTTCACTCACATTGCACGGTGTATTCAAAATAAAGTCACGGTAATAACGGCGGTAGGTAATAATGCAAAATTTCTTGAAATGTGATAGGAAATATAATAATAATGTCCTGGCAACCTTGTATTTTTCATTTTCAAAGACGATAGAAAGAACTTGCGACAAATCGGGAAAATATTCGAGTGTGTGAAAATTCAATGGAAAATGAAAATCCCTATATTCTCGCTTACTTTATCATGGCAAGCATCTGCGAAAATTGTATTTTCCACGTCGGTAAAAGCTCGAGAGTATCGTGCGAAATATGAACCACTCCTCTTGCAATACTTCGCTTTTCTCCGGGAATATATAATTTCACTTCGACATACACGTGCACCGCGAAAGAGTACAAGAGAGAGCCAAAGAGCCAGAAAAAGAGAGCAAAAGACTATTTCGCAAATGGATATATTTTTATCCGAGGGCTCAAATGCACTGTAATAGTGTTGTAACTGCAAAATTCGTCCCATCTCTCGAAGAAGTCCTGCGAAAGCTCGAAAGTATAGATTGAACAAAATTATTGATTATGTTGATATTATTTGAGAATTTTAATTTCTCTTCTGTTAGTGGGAATTTAGAATGTAAGTCTACCGTAGATAGAGTCGTTACATTCTAAATTAAAAAATATGTTACATGTTTATATCTGACATTTTGGCCCATAAGATTTCAAAACAGTGTATCACTTCTTTTAAAATAATTTTGAAAGTAACATTTTGCTTTATATTATTATAACTCATACAGACAAAAATAAAAAGTTAGGAAGAGTTGTATATTCTAAATTGAAAAAAATATATTCCACTCTTATATTGGCCTAATTTCAAAACAATATACCGCTTCTTTTAAAATAATTTCAAAAATTATGTTTTGCTCTACATTATTATAACTTATACGTATAAAAATGTTTTAACTTTAAGAAAATATATAATTATAACATTATTGTTTATGAATACGATATCTTTTTCAAATACTTGCATCAAAGTATAAAATAAACATTCTTAAAAAATTAAATAATAAAAATAGGACTACAAAAAAAACAAACCAAGCAAAGTCTTGATGCTATAATATTATCGGGCTTTATTTAATGCTGAGCCTTATTCAGCTCAAGTACCTTATTATTAAATAACAAATAGAAGTTTATTAGAACATATGTTTTGATCCCAATCGGGTCATTCTTAATGTTAACAATATACAAATTTTAAAATTCAAACGATATTAACTTATATCATCGCTCTGATTATAACACATTAAGAACAATAAATTCCAAAAAAATACATTATTAAATCGTTATTGTAGTTGTCAACGTCGATATCTTAAAGTAGAGTCAAACTGAAGTAGCCGAAAGCAAGCTCGGAGTTTTTTGTAACTAAAATATCAAATTATCCGAAAACGGCATCTTGAGCCATCTTGCTAGAAGAAACTCAATTTTGAAGATAAGAGAAATTTACTCTGGAAATTATACGTCGAAAATACATTTTCGATGTATTTTCAATGTATAACTTTCAAAGTAAATTTGATATGAAGAAATTTTGCGATGAATTACAACTAATTTATCAGACTAAAATTTATAGTTTTTTTAATTATTGGACATTATATTGATTAAAAACTCTGAATACTTTTGGCTACTTCCGTTTCACTGTATTTTAAGACATCCGTTGACGACTACAATAGCGATTTAATAAGATATGTCTTTGAAATTTGTTTTTAAAGTTATAATTAGAGCGATATTAATTAATACCGTTTGAATTTTAAAATTAACATTTATAATATATTAAATCAACACATACATTTTATTCATTTATTCTTAGAATTTATGTTTTAAAACTTTTTTATGTTATTTGTTTACTTACTATCTGTGTTTACTTATCTATAAATTGTGTTATTTTAACACTGAAAAGTATTAAATTTTAATTTAACACAAAATGTTCAAATAACACAATTATATTATGTCAAATTAAAACTTGGATATGTTAAAAATTCAACACAAAAATTTAAAAAAAAATTCGTTTTAACATAAATAAAAACGTTTTTTACTATGTGAGAATAATCAGATTGTGGCTAAGATGGTATGTTCTAATAAACTTTCTGTTTGTTATTTAATAATATAGCATCAAGACCTTGTTAGGCTCATAGTCCTATTCTTATTAATTTAATTTTTTTTTTAATTATTTAAACCTTTTTTCTTATATTTAAACGTTCCTAATTGTTCCACCTTTTTCTTTACAATTTTTAAGTTAAGCAGATCACATAAATACAGCATGATCATAATTGTAAAATCCTTTCATCTTTTCTTTGCGAGATAATTTGATCGTAATGTGTGAGCGCTCGTAAAAAGTTTTTCTACAGCGCAATTAAAACTGAAACAGGCGCGAATAAGTGAAACAGCGCAACCGTGCGTAACTACACGTGACATTTATTCGAAATTGCGGTATTTTGAATGGCATAAAAACGGCATTTTGAATATATGACAAAATTTATAAATTAATCACAATGTAACGCTCCAGAAAGTCGTGAAACCGCCCGCCTTCGCTCTATCGACTCTTCTGCGTCTCCTTCTATTTTCACTCACGATGGCGAAAACGAAAGCCTGGTTTTGATATTAAAATTGCTTTACAGAAGTATAATTCAATTCAAATTTAGGAAAGGAAGAGCCATGTAAGAAATCGATATTAGCAATTATTTACTTTATTGTTTGTACCAAAGCTTTTTAATTCTATCCTTCTACAATCTTATATTTTAGGAGAGGGTCTCTTATACAATTCATAACATTATCAAAAATTTTATAATGTAAAAGGTATGAATCGAGAATTTTAATCTCCTCCATTTTAATTTTTTCAAATGATTGAATATTGCCTGGTTTAAATCGAGAAAAAAATGGGTAGAAAAGATAGTTTTATAAATGGTTTTATAATGTATGTGAAAACTGAAGAGAAAAAGAATCAGCTAAAAATTAAAACAATTTTGATCATGCGTTCTAATAGTGCTTAATTTATCATAAAACTTTTATCGATCGTTCCGCATCGTTTTCGCGCATTTGCAAATTGGGTTAGATACACTGGTAACCCACGTCGTTGAAACTCTCAATCACCTAACAAAGCCATCCCATTTTTCTCTGTAGTGTAAGACCTATTTAACCCGCTACATGAACGTCACGTGTTAACAGGCTGTGAGAATTCATTATCGTGGCGAAAGTAATTATTATCGTCGTTTTTCTTCACAACCAATATCATATATGCCAGTAACCGTCGAAGAATAATAAAAAACTCGACAGAATTTCTGAAGAAAAATAGCTTGTTTACTTAGTAGGTTCAGTAAATCGTGAGATCTAGGGCTCAAGAGGATTCTGCCTGAAAAATGGCCATTTGGCCATTGGGTAACCCAATTTTGTGGATCTTACAATTAGATAAAAATACAATTCTAATAGCCTACGGATTAGACTGCTGAGTCTGAAAAGTTTTGCAAATGGTTTAGAATAAAATTGTCTTAAATTTCTTACGATATTATCTTAACTAATTACTCTTAAACGTAAAAATTACATGCATTAACAGTATCCAAATGTAAATTGATGTGAGATATAGTAATGTATTTGCTATTAGTATCTATATTGCGGTATATATCATCGATTTATGAATGAAATACCATATTTTGCTTTGAAAGTTGTGTAATATTTTTTGACAGAAATCGACCATAAATATCTCGTTTATTATACTTTTAACGTTGTGCTCGATGTCGTACATATTCCGTGATATATCTTTTTTAGAGCACTTTACAATTTTTCGTTCAACGCAAATAGAATAAATCACGCTGACATTTTCTTTACGACGAAAATGTATTCGTACGCGTGTGTGCGAACTAGGGAAATTCTCATGGCACTCCGTAAAAGTGAACGGACTTACAGACCGTAGGGAGGCAATGGCGTGCGGATTATCGTCTCTACATTAGCCATTCTATCCGCCCCATTCCCTGCGGTACATTAGATCCGTTCTAGAATGCTGAACATAGGCCAAGATTACGCGAGAAAGAAACAAATATACCTGCAGAGTATACATTTTGTAATCCGGTGTGTAGTTGATGTCAATTAGATCATTAGGCTATAGTACACTTTTTTGATCTAACGTGATCAATCTATAAATAAGAATATTTCTACTGCTACTACTTTTAATATAAACAGTTATTTAATTATTATATAGCTTTTTTCTATTTATTAAATAGATTGATGAACATTAATTTTGTTCTCAATCTTTTATTCCATAATGGAAGAATAAAAGAAAGAAAAAAAATTAATTATTAAATATAATTGTTTGTAGCTTAAATAATAGAATACAAAACACCAAAAGAATTAGTATATTTCTTTATCACAAACGGAATAAAGACCAATATTTTTCAATAATTTAAAAAATGTCATTTAGTTATATAAAGTAAACTTAGATTAGTATTAGATTACATCTGCTTCCTTAACTGCACTCGTGGTACCTAATTGAAAATTTAATGCAAAGTAAAACATTCATATAATTTAACTTCACATTTACAATTACAGAATCATATGCACACAACCTTATCCCAAGTAGAAGTATACTCGAGTGTACCATAAGGTCTGATAAGGTTTTTTTCGAGTCTAGTCCTTGATAGGATTGGCCCAAATAGGGCATGAACAGGACCGAATAAACTTTTTCCTTGTTACTAGTTATCGATATCATTTTGGTCGGGATTTGATAAGCACCTTCTAGGGAATACCTTAATGTGAATGTAAAAAGTTCAATGAGGCCACGATTGTACATATCCTCAGCAGGATCCGATCACATATTATATTAAATAAAGTTGGCCTGATCTGTTCCTGATCGGGACCTTATCATTAACACCGACGAGATACTATTAAAGACCAATATCCTTACGGGAGTTCGCGTCCTTGTTAATATTAAATTGATTGAGAGTATGAAAACTGATAACATTGTATTATTTTTATGATCTATTAATAAACGTGTTTATCGATGTATATGTATTTAAAACTCAATAATACTCGATTTTTCTTTAAAATTGTGATTTCAATGTTATTATCAAAGTTTGATCAACAGAGATGATAACTGCAGAGAAAAAATTGTAATTTTTCGACAATATAGGATATTATACAATAGCTTTACAAGTATTTATTTATGGAGCAATTGTTTATGTAAAAAAAAGATCATGAATTTAATAATGTATTGGCTAGAGATGTGCGAATCAAGGTTTTTTATTCCAAATCGAATCGAATTAAATCAAATCAAAATTTTTTTTTTCGAATACGAATCAAATCCGAATCAAATTCGGATCAAGTCATAACTTTTAACTTTATAAAAATATTTGTCAGTTAAAATCTATAAAATAATAAAATTATTTTTATGTAAAAAACGCTAATTATGCTGTAATTATTTCAAAATGTACAATATTTAAATATTAAATATAAAACTATAGTTACAAGTCGATAGGCAATACGAGTTTAGTGTGCATCATACATAGATACAACTAATTTGACTAATACAAAAGCCATTGACTGGAAGTATTTGTATGTGTATGTGTGCGTGCGTGCGTGTGTAAAAGTGTCAATGTATGTGATTTTTATATTCAAATATCTTGGGTCGGTATTCATATTAAATTCTTAAGATATTAGGGAATTATTGCGTGAATCCAGATATGGCGCTAAAGTCACGTTATTCTTTTTTAATTAATTATAAGAAGAAGATAACGTGAACTTAGCATTCACCGTATCTGAATAATTTTATTGTAAAAACTCTGTATTATTTAAGATAAACTCTGTATTACTTAAAATAAGAATCGATTCAATGAGATCGAATGAGTACCGACCTCAATTTTTCAAATAGTTTGTATTCGAATCATTATACAGAAAAAATGTTACGGTTGCCACAACTAGAAATAATGATAATTTTTGTTATCATCAATACAGTTGTGATAATCATAAGATAGACATTTCTTTACAGCTACAACCGTTAAAGTATGCCAATATTACAGTTATCACAATCGTACTATAGTTCTTATAACCAAAAAACGTATTGATAGACGACTTTTGATTGTGGCAATCTTAGCTGTTTTTTTTTTTCGTGTACCGATTCAAATTCTTATCTGATTCGATTCGATCCATATTCCAATAGTTCGCACATCTCTAAAAGTATCAATCAAATATTTATATTAATAATAGCAAATTTATATTAATTGTCGATTTTCAGTGTTCTTCAATTACTTCCAGGCCCTTGGAGCATTTTTTATAGCCGAAAATTTGCTCAAGGTTGACGGTCTTTAATAGTATCTCGTCGGTGTCATTAACAATAAATATCAGTAGGGGAAGTCCAGACAAAGCAAACGCTCTGGACAAAGCGAATATTTTTTTATTTTTGCTTATTTATCTGAGATGATGCTATGAGTCTCTGACTGTTGAAGAAATGACCAACCAGCGACGCCATGAAAGTGTGAAACAACATATGTTGCGCTTATTTGTGTTTGATAGAGAAATAAAAGAAATTATGTATTTTCTTGCTAATTTTCGCTAAGGTACGTAGCTTAATTATTAGCAATGATTGTTTCTTAATCAGTGAATAATCTTTTATAAGAATTCTCTGTCTTTAAATGTGTATTCGAGGTTAAAATTTTTCATTTGTTGCTTAAATTTATTCTAATATTTCTAAATTCACGCCTAATAGGTTCTTTAGGCAAAGTGAATGGGGGCAAAACGAATGATCATCTTTACCCGGTATGATTGCACTGAAAATACCGGAAAGATGGAGGGACAGACGTTCTTTCGAGTGAACGAAAGGCATATGATTGTTTACATCTCATTTTTATTTTTTTTTCCACAACGCAATATGTATTCTGAAGAATACACCGACTGACCGTCCAAAGACTGGATCCAGTGCAGTTAATATACTAATTTAGCTCATAAAGGCTGCATTACATGTAGAGGATTTAGCAGTTACTTTTGTGATGACTGCCGACATTGATTTTGATTTTTTTAAATTCCATCCACATTGCTCGAATGACTCATCCACTTTGTCCAAGAGGATGGTCTTTTTTTTTACTAAAAAATTTATTACATTTAAATGTTCAAGTTTTTTAATTTTATTTTATTTTATTGCAAAGTTGATTCCATTAATAAAATTATGAAAATAAAAAAAGTTTTTGATCTTAGTTTTATGTCATTTTTCTTCCCAAACCAACATATCTGCTTTGCCCAGACTATATGCATTTGGCCGTACGACGGCACTAGTGTATATTTGCAAACATACAGGAATTCTTAACCTCTTGGTTCTCGACTCTGGTAGTGAAAGATTGTATTATATTAATCAATGTTATTATTGTTAAGTAAAAAGTCATCGCGTTTTTTTTAAAAGACATCTATCAGTAAAAACCGCAATTACTTTCTTACCAACAATATAAATATATCTTAATAGAATAAAGTTTCAGCTTTAAAAATCTCTTTTTTAAATTATACGATACGACAATTTTTAATGGAGTTATGAGCAATTAAAGTCAAATAATTCTTTTATTTAATCCGCGATAACTCAGTAATCAAAAGTCGTAGGAATATTTAAAAAAAACGATTTTGTAGGGAAAGTATCAAGCTTTCACGATAGGTAATCGAAAATTTTCTCAAATTCGTTTTGGACACGTTACAAATCCACAAAGTGAGAAGAAAATTTTTCGTCTTTTTCAGCTCGTAGTTTTTGGTATGTAAAAATTATCAAACTCATATAAACTTAAAAAATGTGATAAGCTTTTAAAAGTAGAGATTTCAAGCTTTAAAACCCTTTTTTTAAATTTGAATTTTATTCATTATTGACGAAGATATTGTATATATAACTTTGAGCTAAAAAATACGCGATGACTTTTTACTTAACCTAATATTATTAAAATTTTAAGAAAAATAGATTTAGCCTGTTAAATTTATAATGTCATATTGTAGCCAATTTTAATTACTTTAAATCAATTTTATAGGTCGCCATTGCTCCTACTTAATACGTTAATTTAACTAAAACAATGAAATTAAACAAGTTAATTATAAAAATATTTAATTTGAATCAAATTTAATTTATTATTTACTAGGTGTTAATATAGACACTACTTACGTTGAAACTAATTTAACCACAAAAATAGATTGATTAAATAAGGTTGTTCTTTTAACTACATATTTTGTATCACAATAATAAATTTCGAAGTAAAGATTCTAATAAAGTGGCAAATACGAGTCAGACGCGGTAATTAATGCACAGAAATAAAAAAATCCGAATGTCTTGTTGTCGATATTACAACTTTACTTTTATTTAATCAGGATTCTTATTGAGTAAACTATATTGTAAATATTAAAGAATCACATTAAACCAATTTCTTTGAGTTAAATAGCATTTTGTTATTTTTACTTCTAATTGTGTTGAAATAATAGAAATTAAAAATAACAAAATGCTATTTAACTCAAAGAAATGGTTGAAATGTAACTCTTTAATATTTACAGTGTATTCCACTTAATAAGATTAATTAAATAAAAATAGAATTGTAATAATGCCTAATTTATTCCTGATAGGGTCTTTGAACAATTCCCGATAAGATTCTTGGATCGATTTCCGATAAGATTCTTGGATCGGTTCCCGATAGGGGCATTACGTTACCAAACATCTCATGTCCCGATCGGATGTATTCATCAGGACTCGATAGCTGAAAAAAAATTGCATATAGTTTTAAAGCACAGTGTGTTTCTATAGGATATAAAAGAGGAGCCTACAAAACAAAGCACAAATCATATAACAGATTCTGATCGTATCGTCACTTAAGCTCCGGTAACAAAGAAAAGGCAATAAAAATTATGGTCGCAGTTTGTATCAACAAAAAATTTAACCATTAAAATTTATCGCAAAACATGATAATAAACTGGCTGTATTTTTCTTACAATGCGTGCGCAACCAATCGAATCCGGCATACGAGATCGGTTTACGGTGAGCGAGAAGTTATGGCAGTAATTATCGGACTTCGTATGTATATTCACGAATAGACACGCCGATAGTTAACGAGCACTTCGCACGTTCCATTTGCATCGTCAACGCGTGGAAATGCTTTACAGGGTAACTATGGTGTGTGATCGTCTCACAGAGAGCGTCATCTCTCCGAATCGACCACGAGTTCTCCGCAAATATTTGACACCGTAACGCAAAATGTTCACGCGGCGCGAAATTGCAAATTTGTGCTTGAAGACATTCATGAAGTCGATCTTGCGCCATTAGCCATGAGAAAAATTTTTCATGAAATACGACTTTCATTAAAAAAGCTCAAGGATTTGGAAAAGTGGTATAATCGAAAATATGACTGAACGAAGAAGAGATTTTTCATGTTTATCATTAAAAAAACGCTGATTTTGTAGTTTAGTAAATCTTTAACATATTACAATGTAATAACAGAATAATAACAGAGTTTTATCTTAATTAGTGAAAATCGTTCGAGAAAATATTTTGAAAAAAGAATATAAATTATATAAAAGAATTTGAGATATTGCAAAAATATGGAACAATATGTCAAAAAGTGTTTTAATATTTAAAATGTAATTGCTTGTATATATATAGAAATATATTTATTGATTAATAAAAGAGACTGCAAGTGTAGAGTTTTTTTAATTAATTACAAAATATACTAAAAATTTGCTAACCTAATCATTCTAATACCTTACTAAAAGTGATATTTCTTAATTTATTATTTTAATTCTCTTAAGCCTCTTTTCTTTTTAACAAAGTGTGATGACTTTGATTTATGTCCTTTGACTGAGCGTAAGAGATATATTCTGTAGTACAAAATTCATGTATCACTTTTACATATTCAAGCTTTGTAAAGAATTTGAAAACGCTACAACAAAGAAGTCACGTTGAGTTTAAAAGAAGGAGGTAATAGCGCATGCATTGTTGTCCCTTACACAAGGTACCCAAAGAGGATATGAGGGAAACCAGAGCGCAATTCAGAACTGCACATCCTTTACGAAATAGTACTCAAGTTCCTGGTAGCGACCTTTAAATTTTAAATAAAGCCGAGCTTGCGCATGAATTCCACCATCCCAGCAGGTGGACAATGAATTTCTATCATGGGTCAGCTTTGCCGTACCGAGAAGTCAAGCTGTCGTGGGCAGCGAGAGTGTTCCTACAGAATTACCTCACCTAAAGTCGCCAAAATAATATTTTGAATCCCGCGAGGATAAAATATTCATTTCTCAAAAGTCCGAACTAGACGATAAATTTTACGAATGGGAAAGACTAGCGAGGAATCGAAGAAGAAATAGCGAGACCAAATTATAATAGAGCGAGGAATATTAAAAAAAAAAAAATATTCAAGATTAGCAGGAAATAGATTGGTTCATGTTTCGATGAGATGGAGATGAAGATTATTGGAGAGAGTAGAGAGCTCTCCGAAGGATCAGTTGAGCATTGGTATCGTGATCCCCAAGTTGACCTATTCGAATACTGATAAGGAGAGTAATAAGGAGAATATTTGCTTAAAGCTTTAATCAAGATAACAATTGAATTTCGAACTTTGAACGATCCTTATTTAAACAATGCAAAATCACTATCTTAAAGTACATTATATTAAAATATAAATAAAAATAGCAGACATTAATATAACTATGCATACGTAAGTAAAATGAATTAGAACTAAATATTTATGAGTAAATAAAGATGATGTTAAAATTGCATGTAGAACAATAGGTATACATTCAAAATGCATTCTGCTTCTTACAAATGTAAATAGTTTGTAATAGGTGAAGTAAAAATTAACAAAAAATTGTTCTCTAATTATTTAATTATTATTCAATTATTATATATTTAATTATTATTAAGCAAAATTTAATCTTTCTTATAATAATAGTTGATCATTGAACAGTCACTCGAACTCGGTTGCGTATTTATGCATGAAGATAATTCTGCACAGTAGTATAGAAATATCAACTCTTCTATGTATAGCTATATTGTAACAACTAGTGCAATAGCTACAGATTGTGGTCATAGAGATGGTTTATGCGACAGCAACCATCGAGAAACTGCAAAGGCGATGAGAATTTCTGTGTGAGAATTTCTGTGTGATTTCTGTTTGAGATTTTATAAATTCTTTGCAAGCCGTGCAGTCACTGTCTCGGAAAATAGGTCCTTAAACAAAAGTCGATGCACGCGGTCGCTATTCTATCTACGAAATATTATTTCCCGATACAACACTGGAAAAATATGGCAAAAGTGTGATATCGGTATTGATAACAGTTAGTCATTTTTAGATGCTATATAAGAGAATTTTATTGATTTCTTCTTTTTTAATAAATCTTTATTTATTCATTTATTTATTTATTTTTTAACTTCAAATCAAATTAATTTTTTACTGATTTAAGAAGCTATCATATTGATCGTACGAAGATATTATTCGAGACAAAAATTAATTTCAAGTAATTACTATTATTAGTCAAATTACTCTGTTAAGTCAATATAAATCTGTATAATATAATAATTCTGTGTTAATCTATTGTGTTTTACAATATTATATTTAGAGAGCAATTTTTTATTCATAAAATTAATAATTATATAATTATATAATTATTCAAAATATTATATATTTTATAATGTTTTAGAGTTTTACCATAGGTCAAATACATCGTTTCTCAAGATATGTGACAATTAAAAAAAGAAATTAAATTAATTTAAATTTAAATATTATTAGAAAATAAAATTTAAAATTAGTTTAGAGAAATTACAAATGTCCTAAATTGAACGATATTATTACATAACAAATAATGTATATTTGATAGATATTTAAAGATTAATATCAGCAATAGGGTAACTCCGACAAATACGCCGCGCTGAGATTTACGCAGAAGTCAGAAAAAATAGAAGGAGTGGGAATAATATTCCCGCAACTACTCTGTTGCCTTTATGTTATATTCGTATTGTGTTAGTACTTGAGCTTCTTACTGTTAATATTAATAAAATTATTGTGAGTTGAATCGATTTGTCACTGTAATAAGTAATACCATCATAAATTATAATCTACATAAAATGATTAATGTAGAGCGTGTAAAAGACTTAGTGGTTATTTCGTGATACATATGTGTAATGAAATAATAAAGCAAAATACAAATGCTTTGCTTTCGTATTCTTTGTTTAGTTTGTTGTTTATCCCACTTGTTTGGAATATATGGTATTTTTAGCAAGTGGGATTTATGCCCAAAGCATACAAAGCATACATACCTTATGTCATAACACTTGTAATATATGTAGGAAGATTGTAATTATTATTTATTACTTCATATACATATTTACCATTCTTATTCCTTAATAAAACTTTATAAACACAATTTATAAGTTATTGTGTCATTATATGTCTTATTTATATGCATTATTTGTGTAAATTTTTCATGAGTTGTACATACCCCCCCCCCTCCTATAAGTATATATAAGACATACACACTATAAAACATACGACAAAAATATAAGAATTTCACAAAGTTTATTTTTTAATATGAAAAATAAATATTTCGGATTTCTAATATTTTTTTCATAGTAGTAAATAGTACGAAGTTTTGATATAGTTTGTTTACTATATAAACATAGTAAATAATTCTTAATAAATTAACTTTTTGATAAGTGCGGCGTATATACCGGAGTTACCGTATTAATTTAAATAAAAGAGTAGTTGTGAAATTTCGAATTAACGACATATTTTAATAGCGAACAGTATGAATTCCTTATGCATTGTTAAGATTGTAACCTGATTAGATGTAGTAATTCGACTATAACATAATAAAGCCCATAGATTCTGTCTGCCAAGGATTCTGAAACCACGGTACATCAAACATTTGATTGTGATTTGTGAGTTCGAGGTTTCGGGGTTAATAAGCAGTTCAGAGACGCAATGTTAGCCAGTAGTTCTGCCTGATGACAAAGCAGACGCCAGTTCTGACTTAAAATCGACAGCCGATGATCGATTAACTTGCATCGCTGCTCGACAAGAAACGAATAAAAGCATGATTTGTGAATATAAATGACAAACAATGCTTCTTTAAATACTTTCGTAAACAAGGAAATCTTTTGTTTCGAAAATATTACGTACCTAATTTAAACGGACATCTCTGTTTTCTCAAAAGAAAGAAAGAAATTTTTGTTCAAGATTTTATTCAGAAGCAAACAATAATTGTTTAGTTCAATTTCGCAAATTTACTATTTTTTTTTTAATATATTAATAAGATTTTTTTATCAGGCTGTTAAATATACCACGCGTTCAAAATAGTATCTGCAAAGATAAATGAGAGATGGAGGAATCATATCATATATTTTCTTTACAACGCTACACCAAGGCAAAATTGATTTTTGATAAGATCGATCGGCGACCTGAGCAAACGCTTAGGATGCGCAATTTCGCAAGGAATTTTTGTGTTGTTTATTTTCGTAAAAATTTTTCTTAGATCATATCATATATATATCTATCAGGTTATCCATATTTAAATTATATAATAAAAAATTTACGGTACTTTTTGTGTGTTCTGAAATAATATTCATAAATTTTCTGAAATAACATCCTATGCTTTCTTTTGCAATATGACTTCAATTTTACTCAATCTGATTGCTTAACATGTGATTATAAAGTATTATATTTTAACTATTTTATTATTTTCCATCATACTTACATATATAACGATTTATTTAGGACATTAAATATTATAAAATTTGAACAATATTTATACTTTTCATACTTCTTTACGCAAAAGTGCAAAAAAATGAATCAAATCTTGTGAGTAATTTATTACGAACTATGACTTATCGCACGCCGATGTGACATAATCATCTAATGTAGGACAAGCAAATTAGATGCGGCAGGAATTTACAAATTATTCATCTGTGATGCTGGCATTCATACATAATTATGCCGAGTCGCGTTCGCAAAGTCGAGCGATCCTCAATATGTCACCAGCCACTTTCAGCGACTGGGGAACACGCGGGATCCAATTACCGCCGCGGTGAGGACGCGTAATTAACATCTTTGATGACGCTCCCGCGGCAGTACCGATGCGCGCTCGATCAGGCTCTCCTTCATGTACATACGTACGCGAAGAGACTCGGCGAAATTTAATTAATCACGCGACGTGATTGCCGCGGGGTCTCGCGCCCGAGACTGAAATGATCAAAATGCATCCTGCGTGATTTCAATGGCATATCCACTATGGATTTCCGACGATTGTTATATCTTCATGTTACCGCGCTCAGCGAGAGGCAAACTTGGATGCGCACGTGATGTATTTTCCAAATTATGCCTCGAAGAACAAACGAGCTCGATGAACTTCCATACATAACCCAATGATGCTCAATTGCACCAACAGTGACAGCTTGAACTGAAATAAGCTTAATTCAACTCACTTATTTGCTGTCCCTTGCTAAATTATAGCTTCATCTGCAATAGATTTGCTTCAAAGAAATCTTCATTTCTTGTCTGTTAATAAGTTCTAAATAATATTAATGCTGTCAGATTTAAACTGTCATAAACTAATACAGATTGTTGAAATATTTACTTGTTCTCTTTTGAAGTAGAACATTTGCTAAATAAATATTATTTAAATAAATAAAAAATAAATCAATAAATAATACAAAGAAGATATAATTGAGCAATGCAATCTCAGCGAAATTATTCTGCGGTAAATTACTCAATGCAAAGTATCACTTCACGAATTATTCGGATTGTTATTGGTTTTTGTCCAAGCCGAAGAAACAAAATAATCTACAGTCGATTGGGATTTTCAAGGATGGAAAAATCGAAGGCGAAAAAACAACGGAGAAACAAAGAGAAAAAAGAAGACATGGTGTTGGAATCTCGTCAAGACTTAACGAATTTATTTAGGTTTGCCTAATTGGATTGCTTTAAATCCCATTACATTCGTTTCTCTTATATCGGAATCTACGTGTTCTACTTTACTTTTATAAATGTATTAAATTATCGATATCCTATTTACATAGGTAGGTCTACTGAGTCTTTGTAATAAATGACGTAACAAGCAAGACGTAATTATATTGTATAAAGTTAAAAAATAATACACTTGTCTAACTGTATTACGTAATCAAATTTTGCAATAAATTGTTAATCTTATTTAATTTAAAATCTTTGTGTTAATTGAAAGAGTAAGATAATGTAATATAATATATTACACTATCAAAAGTAAAATATTTTGAGTTCATTGCACAAGGAAATTTGTATATGCAAATAGCCGTAAAATTATGAGCAATTAAACTTTCACTACAATATCTCATTTTGTGTGATATTTATTCAGCAGTCTGAAATCTTTACAATTTTCAAATCTACATAATAAATTAGACATTTTTATGCATTGCCGCGTATTAAACAAAATTAAATAGGTTCCAATTAATATTATTAGTTTATAGAATTTGTTGATTAGTTGATCTCGATTTTCAGAAAGTTCTATCTTCAATATGAAGTCATTACCACCATTGTATAACTTTTACATTATAATAACCCAAATTCTCTAATTTTTCAAAAGAACTAAAATGTAATAAATAATTCCTTTCTCATATCTCTTAATAAAATATCTTAATAAAATAACTCACAACTTTGATATTTGAAATATATTGAAATGTATAATAAAATATATTGAAATATATAATAACAATGCCCGTTTAATCAAGAACAAAAAACAAAATAAAATAACAAAAAAGCTCAAAAATTTAAGAGCATAATAATTTTTATGTAAACAAAAATATCACAATCTGCACGAAAATCAAATCTTTAGTAGATAGAGAGTAATTTACAATTTGATAAAATTAGTGGTTTATTGTACAAACACACTTTTGCACGCGTTTTTGGATCTTTTTTTTTTTAAATTTTATTTCTTAATGCCTAAGGCAATCGGGCGTCACGTGTGTACCTCGTTACAGAAATAACCATAATAAAACTCACGAAGACGAAACGCCGCGGGGGAACTTTCCCACGAGAGATAACTTCGTCCTGGCACCAGCTGAATATACATTTAAGTTTTGAAACACGCGAAAAGTAATTTCGAGCTTTCGAGCGTTACCGTGATTCTAGACTGCAGGCTGGCCCGCAGCAGGACAAATTACTAGCAGGTTAATTGTGAGGCGGCCAAGGAGAGAGCACCGAGTTGTTTATGTACTACCACCCTAAGATTGAATTATGTTATCCCCGCATAAATATGCATGAGATGTCCACCTGATGTTTCCTGGACGTGGTTCGCTAAAAACTCTTGAACAGATGAAAATTTACGATTTGCAGGATGGTCGACAAGAGAAACGTACTAGAAAACATGCATCGTCCGCCACAATTTAATCAGGAATATTTCTTTCCTCCGGATTTCCATCAGCGGCATGTTTTTATGTCGACTTATCATTTTTAAACAGCTTATTTTAGAAAGAAACCTGAACCATCATCGTAGATTTTAAATTATAGCCCAAGTAACAAGCTGATATTAGTCGTCATTATTTAACAAAATGATGACAAATAAACTTGTTACTTTTGGGAAGTTGTGAACGTATTCTCTCTCTCTCTCTCCCCCCCCCTCCGCTTCCTTTATTGTATTATCGTATCACAAGATATGTTTTCAATAGTATAAATTTAATTAATGTAATTAATTAACGAAGTTAACCGATGAGCGTTTTATCTCGCACGAATTGATTCGTTTAAGAATAAAAGTATAAGAGGTACTTTGATCTCTTTTGATATTTCAATTTATTCGCTTTTTACTTCATCTCTTTTTAATCTATCGAGTATTGCGAAGTGACTAAAATTGATCGATAAGAATTTATAAGTTGGTCAGATATAAATTCACTCACAGTCTAACGATTATAATACAGTTAAAACGGTATACTAGTAGTATACTAATGATATATTATATTATGAGATTTGTCATATTTTTGTTTTTTTTTTGTTCGGATCAATAAAACTTTTTGCCGCAATCGACAGCTAAAAGGGAAGACTCACATTGGCCAATTGCCAAGCAACTCCCAATCATTCTGAAATCGAAAAAGCAGTAGCATCGAAGGACGCTTGCAAGATGCCATAACAAAATTTTGGCTACCGCTGCAGATTGTAAACTTAATGATAAACATATTTTGAATTTTTCGTTTCAAAAAAGAATAAAAGGTCCATTGTTTCTTGTCGCTTTTTGTTCAGAAAAGTCGTTATAACATAAGAGATAGTTATAGTTTCATCTCAAAATAAATTCATGAAAAATGCAAACGAAAAACTTACTACAAGATATTTCTTAGGAAAGATGTCAAGGGGATCATAGCCCTCTTTGGAATCTCCTTTTTTAAAAATATTTGTACAAAAATATTATATATATTTTTAATATTTTTTTTTTTATTATCCTTTTTTAAATTTTAACATAATTTTAAAAAACATTTTATGAATTATATGTTTAAATAATATTTTTATCGAAATACGAGTATAATGCTAATAATAATTTAAATATTCTATTTTTTTATATTTAATATTTTAAAAATTTCGCTTACGACGCGCCAATAATATCTCTCTGCTTAATAAATTTCTGATCTGCTAATGAAAGATGTAAATAGTTTCAAAATTTCAAAAAATTGTATAATGCTGATCGAAGCATTGAAGGTGAATTTATGATGAAGCACGCACGTCAACAGACGACAGGGAATTTCTCTTCTCACCCCTTCGCAGTTCTTAACACAATTAACTACAGCAAGTTGAAATCGAATTAGTTCCTATCGGATGCTTAATTTCGTTGGTTCGACTGTACATCAATAGCTATCACAGTTCTCGGAGCGAGTCCAAACAACGACCGACTTTTTACAGATCAAATAAAGTTGGAACTGCTTTTTGTCTTTGTTTCCCTCTATGCATCTCCCTATTTCTCTTTCTCTCTCTTAGTTGACACTTCTTATACGGTAGTAACTCTCTTAATACAGGACACGAGCTGGAAATGTAGATCGTGTATATGCGAAAACAATGAGTTGTTTCGAAGTCAACGCGCTCGCGTTTATTTCAGTAAATAAAAACCGAATAATTTTACCCGAAGAAAGAGAGAAATGTATGATTTCGCGGTATGTGCTTCAAAGAGCAGTGCATCCTGAAATTTACATCGGAAAATTGGACGATAAGAGATGAGATTCTAAATCAAACACTTTACTAAAAATTTGTTTTTGGTCTTTGTTTGTCGTCTAATATTAAATGCCTTCTATTATGGTACGATTGTCCGCTTATTCATCTTTACACACTGCATTGAAAAAAGAGCCTGATGGTTAGATTAATTGGAAGATTCGTCTAATACGTTTATTCAAAAACGGACAAATCAGAATTCTTATTAGCATTACCGAATGAGTAAGATTAATTCCTTCCTGTTAAATCTACCAGATTTTCTCGTTAATCGAATAAACTTTTCTCGTGAATGATACTTACAGAATTTCTTGTTGATCAACTAATATCTTCCCATTAACTATGGATATATTCCATTTCACGCATGTATTATTTATCCTTGTTCGTCGTAATGTAAACAAGGATAAATGACGCCCCATGTGCATCATGCGTGAAATAGCTGAATATATTCTATGACGTACTTACAAAACGGTATAACCACAGAAATCCAAATTAACTGTATTACATTTTTTTAAATTACACATTAGTGAGGAAGAGAAGACACTTTCCCGTCAGCTTTGTTCTACTTGTTCTAGTTCTTAACCTCTTTTCATTTTTCGACCTACTCAAGTAGGTCATAAATCATGACTTATTGTTAGAATCTTTTCCACCAACTCCGATTAACGCTAATCGATGATCAACTCAATTACCACGATTGCCAACATGAGAACTACACATAGAAGAGGAAGAAAGAAGAGACGTTCTGATACATTAAATTGCTGTTGGCACTTCTGTGAATTAATTGTCGATTAATTTAACTTTCATCAACTTCTGATTAAATTTAATTTAATCAGAAGTTGATGAAAGAGGCCCTTAGTTGATCCAACTAATCCGGTAATTGTTCCACTTTACTACAAGATACTACAAAAATACGCATGACACAAAAGGATTTAAACAATATGTGTTTATCTTCGCCTTTACACGCAATAAACAATAGCTACGTTCAACGAACTCAACAGTTGAGTGAGCGCTCACTGTTATTCCTGTATTCTTTTATATCATCGAATCAGTATTTTAGATCTAGACGAATATATCAATAGTAGCGAGCGCTCAATCAACTGTTGAGTTCGCTGAACGCAGCCATTAATAGAACTGCTGGGGTGCGCTAGAGTGCGGTTAATATCAACCAAAAAATTTGATAATGTTGTGTATGTCTAGTAAATAAATATAATTTGAAGTTTTATAGATCCAACAGGAAAATATTAAACAAATTCTTACAATATAATCGCTTAAAGTATTTAGATGCTTATCAATACTTTACGTTCCTCGAAATCTTACTTACATTGAGTCTTTTTAAGTCGATGGCTTTGTGTTTTGGCTCCGAAATTAAAGTTGAACACTCTTGATCTACTAATCGTTCTAATAAAATCTCAAGTCTTGTTATAATAATAAATTATAATAATCAGAAGTTGTGCTTAGTTTAATCGAAATGTGTTTAACTATATACATCTTATTGATACAAACGAATCATTTTTTCTTAGTGCAAAAAGATATGTAAATTAAGTAAATACAAAGTTCTGCTATAGACATTTTGTGTATTCGATCCTCTGCACATTAATTTTTGTAGAAACACTAGAAAAGCATTCATAAGCATTCATAAGCATTAAAAAAGACAAATAGATGATTAAATGTTTCCGCGTTTGTAAGATTGAAGCTTAGTACACGGAAAAGTCTTTTCTCTTGTAATTCAACTTTAGATATCGTGACATTTCTGACAATGAAAAATCGATTGCAAAAGGAAGTCGTAGAACCTTTCATTCACGTAGCGTGAATAAAGAAAAGTGCGGTAGTTCCGACACATATTGTTACGTTTTCAGGTACAGATATCTATAAAATTCGGATACAGTTGCTTCAGACTTTCTTCCATTTTCTCGTTTTACTTTCCAAACGCGTGCACAATTGAATCTCGGCGAAAGAATAAACAAGCGATATTGCGTTCACCCGGATGAGTATTTCACGCCTTTTCTCCGAGATATCTAGAGATATCGTGCTCGACTGGTTTAAACAAATAGAAATAGAGGAAAATTGACGAAGACTAAATTAGCATTTTGCAGGTTACTATTTAAACGATTAACAATCAAAGAAATGGAATCTTTTTATAAGAAGCATTTTGTTTACAAAATAATGGACAACATAGAATTACAAGATATGACATAAATAAACAAACAAAATAAACGGCAAAAGAAGAGTCATTAGGTTATAAAATATTTAATTAATTAAAAATATTAGGCGAAGATACATGAACCGATACGGAGCGGCGCATATAAATATATAAATGTATAAAAAAAAAAAAAACAAGTTTCGGCTACAGGATTTTTACGTTTTATGTTGATCCGCACATGAATTATTTATTTATTTTTATTTATTGTTTTATTTTATCACACTTTACATCTGAAGAGGGCTCAATCCTGTAGCCGAAACTTGTTTTTTTTTTTTTTATACATTTATATATTTATATGCGCCGCTCCGTATCGGTTCATGTATCTTCGCCTAATATTTTTAATTAATTAAATATTTTATAACCTAATGACTCTTCTTTCGCCGTTTATTTTGTTTGTTTATTTATATTCAAGAGTCTTTACATTGTTGTTATCTACAAGATATGAGTTTATAAATTTATAAATATTTAACATTTTAATTTTGAAGTATTATGTGAAATGAAAAAATTTGCATTAATCTCTATTAGCAATGAGAATATTCAAGATGGTCAGTACAATTTTATATAATTTATTAAATAAAATAATTGATGTGGAAAAATTCTAATAATAAAATTTCGAAAAGACAGAATTCCATCCTTGAGCAATATTATATATCCCATTTTACCCCATGACGATGTCGTGTGATGATAATTGAATTAGTAGCAATTGGCAAAGATCGCTTCCGTTATTCCATAATTATTGATACAATAATTAAATTAGTGTTCGGCCTCTGGTTACACGCAAAGCATGGAAGATCATCAAAGCTTAACTGAAGTAATTTTTCAATGAGAATCGGAAACGTGGCATGAGATTTGATAGAAAATGAATACTTAAAATTCTTCTCGCGCTCTTAATTAATAGCGACTTCTATGAATTTCTGTTCTGTTAATAACTCTCCAGTTCGTGTAAAGGAGGCATGGCATGCTTAGCGCCGAAATACTACCAGGTCTCCAGATATTTTGTACTAAAATTATAGATCATTAAGAAAAAAATTTTTTTAACATGCGTTTATACCAACTAACATTCTGCATATTTTATTACATAATTGTGTTAAATATTTTATATCTATTCATACAACGGCACCGACTTAGAAAAAGTGTTGAGAGGTCAAGATAAAAGCTTTTCACACGCACGCATGCACAAGTAACGATCTTTTTTAAAAGTCTTAATATTACCGAAGAGAGAAATAAAAGTGTACAGACACATGTAGATTATACATTTACATATAAAACAAAATGTACAAACAAAATATTTAATGCATAAAATCAAGAAAGCTTTTTTCTTCAATTATACAGCAAATAACGTACCAGCTTAATGCAACGCATTCTCACGGTTTTGTGTGATCTCAGAAATTATTTGCAGTTATCGAAAAATCATTTGTTAAAAAATAAAAAGGTAAAAATTATTGGGGGGGGGAGGGAGAAACGCTCTGCCGCCTCTAAGTCGGCGCCTATGTTATTCGTTAAGTTTGAAGATTTGCATATTATAAAATCAAATTACAGTTTGGATAAATTCGGATTTCAGGATCGCTCCGCAGTTTTAATAGCTAGATGTACCGAATTGGAACTCGTTCATTCGACATCGACATAGCTAAATGAGACTATTCTCTGATACAGATTCAGCGGTAGCAATGATAGGAGCTAATCTAAGATTCGGCATCGGCGCTTCTGGGAATGTCACATCCAACGCCACCAAGGTGTTCCAGTGTCACCCCGGTGGTGTGACCGAGGCCACTGTGATATTTAGCCTCGGTGCATTGGGGATGGGGGCAAATATTATCCTCATGACGTTGATACTGGCGAAGCGACAGCTGCGCAGGTATGAAGCGATAATAATCCACCAAAGAACGGCGCTTTGTGACCACCCTATACTTTGCATGGACTGATCCGAATAACGCTCGGAAATTGTCGCGTTATGACCCGTTCAATATGCGAAACAAAATCGCTTCCTACGGCATAAAAATTACACAACCGTGATTTCTCGCAAATGGAAAAAAAGGATGCTTTGCAACATAGAAAGCACCATATTATATCACGCATAATTACGTCTATCTCATGGCCTATTCAAACACATTGTAAATTTAATGCATTCGTTTGAAAGAAACAGATTATTGCAATAAACGAAAACAAATTTGTTTTATCGTGACTCCTTATACTTTCAAATAGAATTTATAGATCTAATGGCATGTTCAACTCTGTGTCATACATAGATTCCAATCTTGCGTAAGAGTATTTTGACTTGTTGAACTTATTTCAGTACGTGAACAGGTAACTATATATATTGCGGCCCGATAACCATCACGTTCTGTTTACTGAATAAAATCTCGATCATATGCTATATGCTTGTCAAACAAAATATTGTCTGATCGATACGCGAAACATAGTACACGTTATAAACTGCGGTGTGTTCTAAATGTGATATCGACTCTTTAGAATGTACCTTGTTATCAATTTAAAACTGATTTTTTTTAACGAGAAAATATATATTCTTTGAATTTTGAGATTGCTGGTATAATTACAAGTAAAATGTATAAATTTTTCACAATTTAAACTGTGCAGATTGGAATAAATGTTTTAAAATTTAAGTTTAATTAACAAAGTATTATATATCTAATGCTAAATATTCATAATAAATAGTGTGTGGATGCTAATAATCATTAAATATTCATTTAAAAAAAATTAATACATTCCATTCGATATCATATTTTAGAAACATTCCGTTTGTATTCATTTTTAATTGCAAATTAAAATGTCTTCAACAATTTCATTGCCAGCATTCATTACTGAATCTACTGCAATTAAATTGTCGGACGTGTATTTTGCAGTAATGTAGAATTAGGAAAGTCGGAGATGAGAATAATAGTCAATGTATTGATGTATATTTATTCTGGGATTCATAGGTGGTCCCAGGGACTGTTATTTCACCAAGCCATGGTAGATTGTGCGAGAGCCGCTATACTACTGCCTTTAGGCTCCAGTATATTGAATTGTGAGCCCGTTAACAAGTGTTCCCTGGTAGAGACCGCCTTTCTGTTGCTAGTGACTGTTTCCACAGTAAATATGCTAACGACCGTGCTAAATGACAGCCCGGTATTCCCAGACGGCGACGAGGAGGCAGATCTGACCGCTCCCTTGCTGATGGATTCACCCCAAGTAAGAATTATAACATGTCTTGTTAAGCTAATATCCGTGCTTTCTGTTTGCATTTGATATTTCTATGATTTTCTCAGATATGTCGTTAGATAAATTAGTGTAGATTCGTGCGTATGCAACTCTTCCCCAAGTCTTAACAACTAAGTTTCAACTTATCTCTCAGTTCTCAGCACTTAGCTCTTTCAATTTGCAACTCTCGATTTTCAATTCTTGATCTTCTCAATCTCTTAACCCGTTGCGGTTCAAGCTATTTCTCGTAAATGAGCGAAAATCAATTTGTTCTCAACTTTGACCAATTGTAATCAGCTGGTCTAATAGAATTTAAAGAATTTTATTACTTGAAGGAATTATATAGAGTAGGATTGGGTATTATGAGCACCTTAAGGAAACATTTTGATATATTTAAAATACTAAAGAACAAAAAAATCTTATGCATTACATCATTTCGTAGCTTTGTTGATGTTTTATGTATCCTAGTATTGAAATTGATTATTTTAATGCAAATGTGGCGGGTGCTCTTATTATCCGCTCAGTGCTCATATTACCCTCTGGATAGACTAATGTAAGCATCCTTAGGGGTAATATAAGCACAGGAAATTTTTTGTAAGAAATCATGCAGAAATGGAAGAATAAAATATATATACATATATGAAACGTTTTATTAGAACAAATGCCACTAATGTACAGTGATTGCAAATTATGGCAATACAACACACTTTACTGCTAAAATTGCTATTGTATTGTTAATATTGTTATCTTATGTTTTTCCACCTATTGCGCCTAATATTGCCAAATATTGTTGTGTACTCGTATGTACCATGGTATTATTATGTACTATTACGTATTGCTAATATATTTCATTGCCTGTTTTATTATTACTGTACTGTCGCAATATATTTCTAAAGTACACTAATTGCCGTAGTGGTTGAGCCCTCGCTAGACTCTTTTTTTCAGTATACGATAAGGAATAATGAAGATGCTCATAATATCCGACCATGCATACTTATCCAAAAAACTCCCGTGTCTAATAAATCAATAATGGTCTCGGGACTTTATGAAGTAAGAATGGCTCAATATTATTTACTTTACAAATATTAACATGCAGAACAAAATATCTTATCTGAATGTAGATTGATGTAGGATCTTATGATGTTAGAGGAAAAAATGTGAGAAATAAAAAAATAACGTATCTACTTATGTAATGATAAATATACGAAGTACATAAATTTAAATCAAACGTCGCAGCATATTGGAATATCGCGAAGGCAGATGCTTTCTACAGTTGGCACTACTAGTATCAATCCTTACAGAAATATAAAGAGTGCTCATAATATCCAATCCTACTCTATATAAAGATCCCAAAAGTATATTTTGCCAATTATAATTGCATATTTGAATATTCGAAGAATTATGCGATAGGCTATTGCAACGCATACATATATTATGTCGAATCTAACTCGATAAAGGATTGAGCTTGATATTACATTTATACATCACGGTTATAAACTTTAATCAATTATTGATAAATAAAATTATATAAGTTTGTTCATGGCAGGCTAATCAAAAATATTTGAGGTATGGACAAACCGCATAACTTTGGCTAACGCAGACTGCTTGTCCATGCTTGCATGCGAAATGAGACAGAAATTTCCACCTAACCGCAGCATTGTGATAGCGAATTTAACAGTGACTGATTGCGGCAAACCGTCCGTGTCGCAGTATAGAGATATAGAAGTGAAAGCTGTCGGACTAAATCGGATTTTTCCAAGGAAAATTAATTGCACTGAAAAAGTATTAAGCGAACAGCTTAAGCTGGACATACGGAGACTTCTTAATAAATTGTGATAAATCCTACTAGTTTACGGTTGCAAAGACAGAATTTTTTTTCACTAGTCAATTTCATACGAAACTTTTATCTCAAATTTAATAAGTGCTCAAACACTAATAAAGGATGAGATCGAATAATGTTTCAGTTTGCAATAGTGAGTACGTGTATGTGTATGTAAAACTGATTTGATTTTCTCATAAATTATTAAATCCGTTTTTATTACTGAATCTATTTTTATATATTAAATATTTTCCTTCAATTTCTGATTCAATTTTAAGCAAATTTTGTTTTCATTTTAATGTACCTACATCGCAAATTTAATTAAGAATTTAAGTCACGAGACAGAACTCTGATATTGAGAAAAAGTAATCTGTAAATTTATCAGACTGCACACTTCTAAAATTCGATGCAAATCTTAAAGAAGATCCTACGTATATCATTATAGTACGACCCGAGACACTAAATTAGCGCAATTAATTCCTTAACGACTTGGCTTCCCTGTGCGTATAGTAGCAGTTAGTTTCAAATTAATTTAACGTAATAACTTGCATATGACACTTGCATAGTGACACTCGACTCGCTTTCGTAACAGAATTCTAATGATGGTTCGTTAAACATGCGAGATGTATCTATTATTATGTATCTTTCATGACAAAATTGCAATTGTAGCTTTACAAGCATCGAAATTATTCCTGCAATTATTTAAAATGTCTAATAATGTATGTTCTATTTGATTTTACGTTTTAACTTGAGGATGTACGTATGTACGTATTTCCAAAATGATAACAAAATTATGAAAAAGTTGCAGATTATTATAAATCACATTTAAAAATAATATGACAAATTTTGGTGACGGTTTACTATCTGGATCATAAGTTATTTTAATAAATATGTATACAACATAAAATTATAATAAATTTTATA
>NW_017306081.1:629414-631413 GCF_001594115.1 Trachymyrmex septentrionalis | reverse complement strand
TTAAAGTACTTATAAAAAAAATTTAGACTTTTGTTATCATTTTTTAAATTTTAGTTCATAACAATAAAAATAATAAATAAAATAAATTATAAAAATTTATTGTTCAATAAAAACAAAATGTTTTAAATATAAAATTTAATTAATTTTTTATTTTAAATATTGTATATATTAGATTGACAAAAAAAAAATTTTTTTTTAATCAGCCTCTTACTAGGGACCATCTCGGTTTGTACAACAAGTTAATGAAAATTCTTGATATCAGTAAAAGTTGACAATATATTAATGTAAATTAAGGAAAATGGCAGGAGCCATAGGTCATAGATTTCGATAAATTTAGTGTTATAATGCATGATAAAAGTTCTAAAACAACTAATATCTCAAAAAATATTGATTTATCTAAAAAATTATTATTTAATTGTTATGTGATTAAAATATAAAATACTAGCTGCCAACATCCTGCGTTGTGGTGTATGCCGTTGAGAAATTCGTTGTGTTATTTAAAAAATGTCTGAAACAAAAGTAATAGGATTTTAAAAAAGTTATCAGATACTGATAATAATTTTTGAATCACCTTGGAAAGTGCTTTCAAACACAAAAAATTTGAACGGAACTCCCTATTTTTCATAGCATATTTTTATAACTGACGTTAAGACGTTTCCAGAACACTGATTATAAACCTTTTCTTCAAACTAAGAACTTTCCGAGTTATGACATTTGACAATTACAGTACCATCGGCATTAGCATTACTCAAGGTGTCCGACCGATAGCTAAAACCACTTGAATGTTGTTCAGAATCATGTCCTGAATAACATTTGTCAAGATCAAGCCCATTGGAGATAATTCCTCTTATTTTCACTTTCCCATACGATTGCAGAGGTTAGCATCGTTGGATGGCGTACAAGATTGGATGAGTGACCCGCTTAAAAAAATAAGAAAATTAATTCCCAAATGAAGGGAAAGCGTTTTTTTTTCAATTATAATTTTGTCGTGTGTGTTCTGAAATATAATGTTAATCAACAATACTTATTTTAATAATAAAATTGAATTAATTAATATATTATAAAAAACATTGTTTATGTCTTACAAACATTGCAATTCAACGGACATTAAATGCTTCATTCTGCCTTAATTATATAATGAGTGATAAAAAGGTAGAATAAAGTTTACAGCGTGAACGCCCAAAGCAAGCACCTCATTTTTGAACGTTAGACACTCCTAAACGTCAAGCATTTGGACTGCGTACGGGGCGAGCGGTGAGAGGAGTAGCGGAAGGCGGAGCCTCTTGAAAATCGGCCGAGAAGTAAATTTTGCCGAGCCCTGGTCTAGAGGTAGATGCTGTTAGCGTAGAGTTCCTATGAGTACAATCAATAGAGCGTGAATGAGGCAAAACTGAAAACGCATCGAAACGCGCGCGCATTTACAAATATGAAGTGTAAAACTGAAGTTATGTTCAAAAATTTACTGCCAGTACTGAAAATCTATAGGGCGTAACGTAAACTATACGTTTTAACTATACTATTTTCAGTACTGGTAATAAATTTTGGAAAAACAAAAGTATACGAAAATCTAGGGAAATACTCGTACACTGTAAATTTTGGAACACAATTAAACGTATATAGAGAAATATTATAGTATACGTTATTACGCATACTATAATATTTTCCTAGAATTTCGTATATGTTTCTTTAGAAAAATAGAGGCCCTGAAGTGTAAAACTGAAATTACATACGTGATGTATCCCAAAAGTAATGCAAATGATTTAAAAAAAAATACTTTTATATAAAGATTATGCGTTTCGCGGATTTCCTCTGTGTCTAGATCCATTCTTGGAATGCCAACATTTCGTGAACCTTGCAATTCACTTCATCAGGGCGAAGAACAGCCTGATACTGAGCTCTAATAAGATTGGAAATAAGATCGTTTATGTTAGATACATTACTTTTAAATACGAAGCGCCACTACGGTCTAAATGTTAAGATATTGAACTGTTATATATAT
>NW_017306081.1:617579-629314 GCF_001594115.1 Trachymyrmex septentrionalis | reverse complement strand
TTTATCACAGTTTTTTAAGATTAAGTTTGGGAAATTTGGGAGAATTATTAATATTTCAGATTGATTGCGTTGAAAGTCAGACCATCATATCGGCACTCAATTATTGTATAATAATTTCTGAAATTAATTCATTTAAATAAATAATATATAATAGTTCAACAGCTTAACATTCAGACTGATACTGAGCTGTTCCTCCGGGCCATTCCTTTTATCTTTTTGGTATATACGCTGCTTGTTGAAATGGGAGGGACGGGAGGGAAGAAGAGAATTGTGGGTGAGACACGGAAAAAACCCGCGAAACGCATAATCTTTATATATTTAGAAAGCACCCGTAGAAACCTCAAGAATATTATGAAATATTATATATATATTTTTTAAATTAGATCTTCCTTTTGCTCGTTTTTTGACCTATCTATCTTTTTAACCTACATATCTATAGTGCTTTACTGCGACTTGGACTCTGATAATTAATGTCAAATTTGTCAATATTTAAAAAGTGTATAGCAATAATTTATTTTTATATTTTTTTTTAAGAAGGGGAATATTTAAATATCTAATATCTTAAAGCTTAAAAAAGTCTTTGCAATAGCGGATTAATTGTGAATTACAAAATTGTATGTGTCAGGTTTGAAATGTAAACAAAGATAATTTAATTATCTTAAACTCGTAAGTATCTTAAACTCGTTAGACTAACCAATCAGGATTTCCTAACAAAACTATTTAATCAAACATATTTAATCAAATAAATGGATATTTATGAAATTTTATAAAACTTGTGAACATGTCTTCTAGAATTTACGATTGATATTTGCTAATGATTAATGATTAATGGATTTTCGATAATTTTTGCTAATTCTATTTTGTACTGTATAAATAAATCCATAATTATACCTACAAAATATATTGTTGTAAAAAGTTATTGGATCAAACACAACTTTGCACCATTCTAAATTTAAATGTGTAAATTTAAATTTATGAATCCCTATTTGTGGAATATATTTATAAATTATCGGTGTCGCTCAATAGTTAGGTTAAATAAATAGGTAATGTTTCATTAAAATATGTATATAAAGCTCAAGAGAAATTATTTATGCACGGAAGATTTTAATTAAATTGTAGCAATTAGTTTGTGTCGTATTATTTTATTAAGATTACAATAGGAATTAAAATTTCACATGTCTTTTTATTTAAAAAAAAAAAGGACAAAAAATGTTAGTTATTTGCAAAAAAAATGCTCAAATGATATATAATAGAAGAATAGTCTCAATTTACAAACTGACACCGATGGTCTCCACAAGACTTATATTCCCATCATACCATAAATAAAGTTTGACTTTTTAATACTAACAGTCCGTCTTCTCTCTCAGTCTGTGTTGATCCGCACTACTGAACGTACATAATAATCGACACGTAATGTCTGTCTTACACATTTGCGTTCTTTCTTTCTATATATATTCCAAAAGTTTTTTATTCCTTTTTAGACACGCTCGTTTGAATTTTTTACATATGATTTCTGGTGAGTTTTTATTATTTTTTATTAGATTTCCGGTATGTTAATTTATTTACGCGTAGATCTTTTTGTGGTAAGTTTTTAATTTATCTTTTTTATCAAGAGCTTTGCCAAGATATTTTTAATACATTTGACTGTTCAATCGTATGGAAATAATGTCGAACTCTACATGAAGATTCACCCGAACTGTGAATGTTTTGAACATGCGATCATTTGCGATAATTGATTTTATTCTACGATTTTTTCGTTATGTTAATGTCTGAAGAGGGCTCAATCCGGTAGTCGAAATTTGTAACTTGTAATTATTTTCTTAATTTTGATTTTATTTTTGCTTTATGTAATTTTACCTCTGTTAATTGTAATATATTCTTTTGTTAATTTCAAAGAAATATGTCGACTCTTACTTTGCCCGTTACTTATTATTATTTGGTTTAATATATAATACTTAATTTAACCTTCCAGCGGGCGCGCACGTGTTTTCCGTACACGCGCGCCGGTTTTATGAAGAGGATACGAGTACAGGCAAAATCTACAATATTTTCTGGGTCTCGATTTCTCAAGGTACCTTCGGTGTCTTTCGTTGTCTTTTGGGCCATCGATTCGCTCAGGTCGCGTTCTGTTAGCGTATGTTGTTTACGTAGAATCAATTTTTAAGATATTAGGGCATTTTTTCAGAAAAATGTTCCTGTAGAGGATACACAGGAATCGCTCAATGCCGGTGAAAAGCGAGGGAAGTGCAAGTTGTGGATAAATACAACCACCATCTTCAAATCCAATAAATACTTTCATTTTACTTGCAAAAAATATTTGACAATTATTTGTAATAATTATACTACGACTGAAAGCATAAAACTTTTTTTTATTAATCCATTTTCTAATAAAAGGTAATTTATTTTTTTTAATAAATAATTATTTAGATATCATAAACTTTTATCGCATAATGCTTATTTGGCGATATTACGAGTATGTTTTAATCTTTCGAATTTTTAATCTTATTCTGCGGTATTCTCTATACACGGCCCACTCCCGTTATGAAAGGGCGCGCGTCCAATGGAAAGTTAATTTCATTTACAAATATAAATATTTATTTCATTATCTTTTTTATAAAAAATCTTAGATTTGTTATTTCAAAATTTTTATCAAGCCGCAAGCGTAATTCGTCAAAGTATATTGGTGATTTGAAATGATAATTCTGCATATACCTGAAATATTCAGAAAATATCACATGACTAGCAAAACTATAAATCAATGTACAAGGACTCCTTACTGTTCAAAAAAAATTTGACGATAACAGAGCAGTGGAAGTCAAGCGCGAGAGTTGTTGCGCAATTATCGCAATTATCGTAAGCACGTCAATTTAGTAAAGAGTTTTGTATTATATCTGTATATTATTTGCACAACAATTACCGCGCCTGATTCCTATTGCCCCGTTATCGCCAAATTTCTTTTAAATTAGCAAAAATCTTTTATAAACTTTATTGAATATTTTTTGCTATTTTTACAGTGCGTACTTTTTGGTACTTTCATGATCTGGTTCGCCAGCATAACTATCAATCTGGGACCCACATTTCTTAGTGGGGCCTTAGCGGCGAACGCGGAAAGCAGTCATAACGCACCCAGCTGTCCATTGGTACATGGACCTTTTCGTCACTACATACTCAATGCTCTCTGGATTGTCATCAACATTATTTGCATAGCACTAACGCTCTTTCACTTACGAAAGTTACACAGAGATTTGACGAAAGCTAATGTCGAAGCGGTAAGCGGCTATATCAATAATAGTATACAATACATAGAGGAAAGCCCCTTATTATGAGATAGATACCTAATATGAGATAACGGCGTTTCTGCTAAATTAATAAATGCAATCTATTGGCTCTACCATGAATTTATTGCTCTTGGATTCAAAACTATTTAGTGGAAAATTCATTATTAGATGATGCCTGTAGTCTTGTAAAAAAAGATTTTAAAATATGAATGTGTCTTCAAGTTTCATTGAAATAAGCCTTTAAATCTTGTTTATTATTTAATAAGTAAATATTTGGTAATGAATTCTTCATGTAATGATAGAGTAAGAGCGTAATAATAAAGAAATACGCTATATTAAATTGTTTAATTACAGAAGTTAGATTTAATGATCGTAAAACCATAAGGCGTGGAAACCTTAATATGAGATATCCTGGTATTTCCAATAAATAATCTATGCTTCTATGTCATAGCGAAAATATTTCATATACCTGAAGTATAAATGTTTGTATATCCAAAATATAAATGTTATTTTACAATAATAAAAAGGAATGAACATCGAGCGTTTCTGCGATGCTTGGCTTGAACTATCTGAAGATGCGGTCTGGATACAGTGCATCGCATGCTCATTTTGCGCGCACACTGGTTATGTCTATTTTAGAAACATTACATAGTTTTTTTATTTGCAGTATTTTGCGTTTCATTGACGATTTCTCGGGACATCTCATATTAGGAGCACAATTTGTTGACTTTGTGATTTGCTCACTTTTTACATTTCATTAATTTTCAAAAAAAGTAAAACGTGAATTAAATTTTTTACATAACATTATCTTAATTATTAAATTGCCTTCTAAATAACCTATTATTATTTAAAATCTGCCCATAGACTTCTAACATTTATCCAAAATGACCTCAGTATCTCATAAGGATCTTTCCTATATATCAGTAGAATTAAAATTTTACATAACAGTATTTTTACACTTTTACAAGAACTAAGTTTTTTCTATTTAAAGATTTTCTAATAATAATAATAAGGAAATTTCAAGACTAATAAGAATCAGCACGGAAGGAGTTGCGCACAGTTATTGATTAGTAAAATTACTTCTTCGTACAACTGATGTTTTCTTTATTTCGTAACTTTGGACGTTTCAACTCACTTTGGAGTCATCCTCAGCAATATTACAATTAAAATTGATCAAAAACATTCGAAACAAACGATCTATCCGGAATGAGTCACTTTCAGATTCCCAAAACTGTAGTGGATTCTGATATGCAAATATATACGTTAAAATTGAATCAAATTAGTCAAAAAAAGGGAAAGACTCATCTCGAACAGAACACTCAACATATTATAAAGTTTTAGAAAATTGATTTCACTATGTGACAATTTATATCGATAAAATAATGACACGTGTCTCGAACATTTATACAAAGACAATTTCTATATTTTCTATTTGTATGTTCCGTGTGTCAGATACGTTTAACGAATATTTTATTGTACAGAGGTCAATTCAAAAGAAAACATTGTTGTGTCATAAATATTACATATACAAAACAGAAAGGCATACATTAAGTCATAAAATAAAAACTGTGAGATAACTGTGATAAAAATTTAAAAAAAGGGAAATATAATCTATTATAATTAGTAAATCTATTTAACATTATAACGTAGGCATGATGGAATCCATCTGTATCTGAACGAATTTAATTATTTCTTTGCAAATGTATATGTATTTTTTTCAAAATTAATCGTTTATTTAAATTCTTCTCCTTATCTAAAATTTTTACCGCGCCCCAATCAAATTCATATTTCAATTCATATTTCAATTTTATGATCAGTAATTATTGATTGCGTTTTTGCGTTCCAATTAATATGATTACGATGTTTCTAGTACGCAATTCTAATACATAATTTTCTACTCGTTTGCCCGACGTAGGATGCGTCACAGCCTTTACAGCAGATCTTATATATCACGTTTTTATTGGAATTTTTTGAAAGAACATTCTTCTAAATCCTATTGAACCTGTTCAGCTTATTGTTGCTGATTTTTAATTTTCATTCTTAGAAATTGATAGGAATCTGTCCGCTGTTGTCGATGTGTAAGGCATAACAAACCATGGAGCTTTTTTACTATTATTTTGATTAGTATCTGACTTTTGTTCAGGAATCTCACGCCTCGAAAATAAACATTTTAAACGTGAGGATACAGTTTAAAAAATGATCTCCAAAATGATCTCTGAATAGTCATTATTTAACAACATATTAATTATGAGCTCAATATTTTTTTGGTGGAATTTTAGTTCTGAGTAGCAGTGTTCTGTCTGTCATTCCTATTATTACTTCTTTTTTTTTTTTTAAGAAATAGGATGTGATGACAAAAAATTGAGGTATCATCCCGAAAAAGTTGCCTTATGATACCAATCAAATTCTAACCGATTATTGTTATTCATGATCGTCACATCCAAGAAGTTAATTTTATCCCCACCGTTTTCCAATGTGAACTGAAGTCTCATGTGGAGGGAGTTGAAAGTTGTTAATACTGAACCAATTAAATTGTCCGACACTGACATAATAATATCATCCATGTATCTAATGTAAAATGGCAAAGTTACTCCAATGGTGTCTAAAGCCATCGTCTCCAAATCCTGCAAAACTAAGTCTGCAACAATCGGAGACAGAGATGAACCCACGAGATGCTAAAATTCTGTTTATAATACTCATTATTAAAACTAAAATATGTTGAATTTAACACTAATGTCACTGCTTTAAAAATTTCATTTTTTGGATATACTAGTATCTTTTTCAATATTAACTCATCTTTTTACCACACTTTTTATTACCAATTCAATTGGGATATTAGTAAACAGTGAGACCATGTCTAAAGATATTAAAGAGTATTCCAATCCTATACATGTAAACCCTTCAATTTTTCGACAAATTGGAAACTACTGTCAACCTTACTGAAAGATTTATCAACATTTTTTTAAATAATATCATGCAAATAAATCACCAATGAATATAATGGACTATCTATTGATGAAATGATTCTAAAAGGTGCCCCCTCTTTGCGAATTTTTGGTTGGGCAATATATGTCCTTGATAAATTATCTTCATTGATTAAAGTTCTTTTGTAGATCTGTTCGGAAATATAATCCTTCTTTTTCCAACTAGTGAGTAACTCTCGAATATTTTTTGTTAATTTTTATTAATTTGGTGTATGTCTCCGGATCTCGAAGCATGTTTGTAATTTTTTGAATGTATAAGTTTTTATCCAATGCCACAGTCATGATGTTCCCTTTGTCAGTCTTGGTAAAAATTATATTTAGATTATTTTTTTATAGGTCGTATATTTCGCTAAAAAAAATCGTTTTGACGAGTTATTAAACAACGAGGAGGATAAAAAATTGTTCAGTATGGAGATAAATAATGCCTAATGTTCAAGATATTTCATAAATCTAAAGTTATTTTCTATGATCTTAATAAAATTTTCTATGTTCTATTGTTTGTGTTTTTCCGATATGCTAGAGGTAAAAAAAAATTATCACTTAAGACCATTGACTAGTCAACATGCGATTCAAAATCATCAATCAGCGCGCAGCGGTCTGGCGAAATGTGGCGAAATCGGTACACACATAAACACGAGCTCATGCACATGTGCTCTCGGCGCGCCAAAAGTGAGCACATATACATGGGCTCGTGCTTATGTGTGTTACAGCGCCTCGCCACGATAAATAGCTGAACTTATAAGCGTGGAAAAGTAATGTTTTGATAACGGAATTTATGCTGCAAGTCATTTCATTATTATTTGCTTAATTGTGAAAATGTGACGTATCTCATACTTATAAAAAACCTAAAGATGGACAAAAACTATCCTGAAATTTTATACGTATAAAAGTGTATATTTCATTCATTTTAATAGCTGTTCAAACCATGTTTCTGCCCGAAATTAGGTTCACTTTACCTGCCTTTTACGACCATTTACTGACTATTAAGGGAGAAAAAAACAGTTTCTGCCTATTTTTACAGGTATTTTAAAGCAATCTCGTCATTTAGATTTATCCAAATTGTTTTTATTTACAAATGGCTTGCAGCATAAATTAACATGTCATTCCTCGCTTCTGACATCACGATTCCAACATGACCGTCGTGACTAGCTAGGAGCCTTAATTGTAATAATTATATTTAAATATTAATTGTAAATATTATATTTTTTTGGAATAGAACCTCCTGTCAAATCCGTCTTTTATACTAAATAAAGAGGAATCGTAATTTATCCAAGAATTCACTAGCTTTAATTTTTACTTCCAATTTTTTTTTTTAGACGGGTCAACTGGAAATCATTGCGTAGAAAGTTTCTATTTATTAAAACGTCGTTATTCTCAACATTAGGTTTTTATTTGTCCATATTTACAAAATAATGTACTGGTTTAACGTCATTATATTTTCTTTTCTTATCTTTCTGAAAATCCATTCAAGTTTTTTTGTTAACCTAATTTCTTCCCTTTTTAATTGATTGTAAAACGTGGATTTTTGTTTTGCAAAAAATTCATTGCAAATGCTTCTTGGGATGTGATTCATAATATTTCTTCTAACAATAAGTTCAAAAATCTCTCTTTGAGAATGACAGATAGATCTATGTGCACCATTGAGTTTAATTTTTAGAATTCTTGAAATAAACTAATTTTTAAAATGATTATATTTATGTAAAGATCGAAAATGAGACAGATTGAGCTTATAATTTAACAAATAAACTGAGTGTTGGGAAACCATATTATACTTAATATAAGTTTTGACAAATTTTATGTCTTACTCTTAATAAAGAGTTTTTATAGAGGTATTTAATAGTATTTTAATAAAAAAGTATTACTTAATGTTATTTAATAATTGCTTTAATTTTATAAATTTCTTTTATGTTTACATAATACCATCTTTATCTCCAGGTACGAGTAGCCGGTCTTGTTACAACACTCGTTAATGTGACAGGAGGACATCAGGGTGCAACAAATGCGTTTACAACTGAAGACGGTGACACAAGGAACGGTACGACACCAAAAGTAAGTCAATTACGTTAATGATTTTCAACAAAGGAGCATATTTCTATATAGGGTGTTCATAAAAAAGCATTCAGCATTTATAAGGTACCACATACCACACTAAGTAAAAAAACCGGAAACTTATATGTTTGAATAAAGTAAATATTTCCACATTGTATACCTAATATAACTCGTTTTAATTTGTGACCTGGATTGTTTCTATATTTATTATAATTATCATAACTCACGTATTATCTTTTCTGTGTTTTATGTAATTGCATGCGATATGAAGATTTATCTCATTGTCAGTATTTATAAACCGCGTTCTGAATGTTATCATTCAATTTCCATATATACTTTACAATGAAAGATTTTACCGGGAAAGATTTTAAATTGGCATCAACAGGCGATTGTGACTAGATGAGCATTATGAGAGATCACCTCACTGGATCTGTAATTCTCTTAAATAGGCTACCAGGTACTGCTTATTTCAATTTTTCTCTTTCCGCGTCGCATGCAACACGTAGGAATCAGCTAGTCGGTCACGATACTATAACATATTATACAAAATTGTTTATATATATTTTAGAAACAGTTTAATTTTCGACTTATGTTTACATCATTTATATATATTAACAATAAGACTTTTTTATTCAGTACAGTGTGTACCACTCGCCATATAAAGCGTTCATGCTGAACGCCTTATATATGTGTGCTAATAAATCTTTACAAAATCCTTTCATTTTAATTGGCAATTTAAATAATAGTTTCATTTTTTTCCAAAAACCGCATTTTAAATATCACTAACAATACTTGTATTTTGACAATCAGTTTTTTTTTATGTGTATATTTTTATATGGGATGAAAGTAAAAAGTCCCGGATCGGTGAAACATCTTGAAAACTAAGCATTTCTGAAAGAAATGTTTCCTACAAAAGCTGTAGGGTTTTATGATTTAAATGATCTATTCACTGATCTGGTCAGTCTGATTTTGGGTCAGTCTGACCACACGGTGTTCGACTAATGGCTAAAACCTCTTGAATATTGTTCAAGATCATGTCCTGGATAACATTTGTTAAGATCAAGGTCATTGGAGATTATTTCTCTTATTTTCATTTTTATACAATATAAAAATGAATTTTTAGTTATATAAAAATTAATTTTTATATAAAAATGAAAATAAGAGAAATAATCTCCAATGATCTTGATCTTAACAAATGTTATCCACTTTTCGAGTTATAAGGCTTGAAAGTTACAGTACTGCCGGCATTAATATTACGTAAGATGCCTGATCGACGACTAAAACCTCTTGAATGTTATCCAGGACATGATCCTGAACAACATTCAAAAGGTTTTAGCCATCAATCGGACACCTTGCGTAATGCCGGCGGTACTATAACTTTCAAGCCTTGTAACTCGAAAAGTACTTTATGAAAAATAACTTTATTGTAGTATTTTGAAAAGCTCTTGACATCAGCCATTAGATTCTGGAATCAAAAATAGGGTGTGCCATTTAAAAAAATCGATGTGACTTTAACCTGACCTTGGCGACGCCACCCAAGGTCAGACTGATCAGAACAGTGAATAGATCATTTAAAACCCTATCACTTTTGTAGGAAACATTTCTTGCGGAAATGCTTAGTTGTCATTTCATCGGTCCGGAATTTTTTACTCACCCTGTATACCAATAAATGTAACGTATGTATTATACATATGTAAACCAAGGTATAAATGAAGAAGAAAATGAACCGTAGCATGTGAGGGAGGATTTAAAATTATTTAGAAATAACGTTTCAGAGAACGGGTGCCCTCGAGGAGCACCGGAAAATGAGGAATTATCTCAGGCGAATGGAACACGAGGGTGTACAAAGGGTGAAAATGTTCCTGGTCATAACAGCAGCATACGTCTTATTCTGGGGACCATTGTTTTTTGTTACCTTGGTGCATCATCCTGCTATAGGAAATCCTATTGGTTATGAGGTAATTAAACGTATAGAATGCTGCGATGAGATAATGGGAAGTTTGTATCCGCGTTCGCGTTACTTCCGCGAAATTTAGACATTATCGATATTTATGTTCCTACAAATATCTCCCGGTCATTACTTATCTTGCTTGTAATGGCGCATTTGTACGCTGCACTTGCGATAATGGTGTGAATATTAATAGCTCGGCATACAAATACTTGCTACACTTTAGCGGATCGAACTTCGTCCTTATAAAAGCAACAATGATATGTCACGTTGTTTATTCATTCCGCTAATGTACTCTCTTATTCATTTCAAAAGATACATTCGCCAGAAATAATCGATGGCATACTAACAGCTTATATAAGTTGTTATAAATATAAATGAATATAGCTCAGCTGACGTCACACAAGTAGATTTTATGGCCGAAATCAATTACAAATGTCGAAGTTAATTGTCTGACCGCGACGAAATGAATAAATGAATACAAATCTCTCCTTTCTTCTTTCTTTATTTCTAATAATTACAATTCAATATTATATATGATTCTTTAAATAATTATGATACCGCAATGTCTAAAATACACGTGTAAGATACAACAAAACTTGCCAAACAATTTTAGTTCCACTTCTGATAACGATACATTTGTTCCAATAGGAACAAATGCGAAAACTTGGCGAGAAAACATGAAAATGTAAGTTGCTCGACCGTGCCAATATAGAGTTGTACGTGAATCACTCGAGCGAATTCGCAGCTATCAAGTAGTGTTCTTCCAAAGAATCTTTTTACCAGAATATAAATTTTCAAGAAAGGAAAGTCTCCACCGAAAAACACGTTGAGTGACTTGAAGATATCGCGCAGCGGTTTTGCGATATAATGTCGTAGCAGATGCACAAAATAGCCGCATTTTATCTTCTCAATGCGCAATAAACTTCCGGTATTTTGACAAAATGAAGACCACGATATAGTGAAAAGCATAATTTAAGAAAAGATAAATTTTCTTGTTTCCTGTCTAAATATGTATAAACTCTGAAATGTAGAAATTTTATAATATGCTTTGACGTAAAGATCTTTTTAAAAAACAAAAAATATATATTTACAGGGTAAATGAAAATCTGTTTCCTAAAACTGACGATAAATATTTTATAAACAGATTCTTTGTAACATTTTAAGAAAAGTTTAATACAAGAAGTCGAGGCTATGAGTTTTTAAATGGAAAGAATTTAAAAATTACGAATGACGCGCACTCAGAGATGGCGAAATGGTCAAGATGAAGGTATTTCTTCATGCCTTTGACAATAATAAAATTCAGATTTTTTACACACTATCTTACCATCTGCACCCTAAGAGCGCGCGAAATTCTAGCTAGCCCTATCATTCGTAATTTTTAAATTCTTTCCATTTGAAAACTATCATAGCCTCGACATTTTCGTGTTAGACTTTTCTTCTTAAAATCTAACAAAGAATCTGTCTTTAAAGTAT
>NW_017306081.1:611595-617479 GCF_001594115.1 Trachymyrmex septentrionalis | reverse complement strand
TATATAATATATATATAGAAAACAATTTTTTTTCATTCTTTCCGCGACACCCCTCAAAATGGTTTCAATTCACAAAAAAATAATTACTGTCAAATTTCAGCTCGATTGAACAACAGAAATACGTGCCGACAGCTTGTTAAACATTTTAGTTCCCTTATATTACACACTCAACATTAGTTCTTAAGTGTATTTTTTACAAAAATCAGTCTAGAGGACTTTTCTTTTTTTTTTTAATATGTGTGTTTTGTTTTTCTTGTTTGAGACCTCCATGTTTCATTTAAACAATGAGGTGCATTGTTAATGATTAAAAAATAAAAATAAATAATTAGTGTAACTTCGATACATACGCCGATGGGTCTTTCTTTTTTGACATTTGATTATTTTTCTTAGGGCACCACCTAAAATTGTGTTCCAAAGTATATATATTGTATATAGATAAAATACATGTAAAGAGGAAAGCCTCAATAAATATGAACAAATGAATTATAAATGGAGAGGTTACGAACCAAATATACGAGATAAATAATACTTGTAAAATTTTAGATTACAAGAATAGGAATTTGTGCTGATTAACAAATGAAAAATGTTTTCTGTATGAAAAATGTACTTTTTTAAAATTCTTTTATTGATTTTTTTATAATTTATATATTATAAAATACAATAATAATATAAAAATACGTTAACTTAATGTAAAATTAATTTTCTAACAACTGCAATGGTTTTAAAAGAGTTTCTTTTTTAGCATGGAAACTGTTTGCGATAGTCGTTAATGACTTTTAATAAAAATTGTTTTTATTCCTCATTTTTTGTTATAATATTGTAATCGGTAATTAGCTTTATTCCCCGTTCTGCTGTATCATTAACAACTTTTAAGTTCTTAACAATACGGAATTCTTTTTTAGTTCGTTTGTAGACCAGGTTGAAGGACCAGTTTGTAAAAAATCATAATTTCTTCAGTAATCAATACATCACTAGATAAATTTGTTTCTCCAAATACAAAAACATTTTTTTCTAAGATTTATTGTAAATCTCAATTTTTTACAAATTGATCCTTTAATCTGGTCTACAAATGATTTAAAAAAAAAACTCCATATTGTTAAGAACTTAAAAGTTGTTAATGATACAGTAGAACGAGGAATAAAGCTAACTACCGATTACAGCAATATCATAATGAAGGATAAAAAACAAAAACAATTTTTATTAAAAGTTGTTAGCGACTATCGCAAACAGTTTCCAGATGTTAAAAAAGAAACTCTTTTGAAACCATTGCAGTTATTAGAAAAAAATTGATTTTACAGCTAAGTTAATGTAAATATTTTTATATTGTCGTTGTATTTTATAATATATAAATTATAAAAAAATCAATAAAGTAATTTTTAGAAATTACATTTTTCATACAAATTTTTATTTGTTAAATCAGCACAATTCCTATTCTGATAATCTAAAATTTTACAAGTATTATTTATCTTATATATGTATTTAGCTTGTAACCCCTTCATCTATATAACGTATATTAACTTTTTGAAGACGATTTGGAAAAAAAAGCTGAAACGTAAATTATTTATTTTTTGCTTCTAATTAATGTTTGTAAGTTTAAATATTTTTGCTCATTGATAACCGCGCTTTGATCGTATATTTGCTTGTTTTTTTTAAATATATATAAACAATATTTTTAAATATAATCTTTCCTTAATTTGAATAGATCCTTAAATTATCTATGCAAATTAAATTAATATTTTTCAAAATCATAAATAACTAATAAAAATCATAAATAACAAATAATAAATAACTAATATTTTTTATTATTCTTATGGGCTAAACTAATGTGTGACATCATAATTTTATTTTATTTAAAAAGAAGTGCAAATTCTACGGTTTCGTTTTATTTTTTTTCTATTTCATAAGCACCTTATCATGTAATGTTGAATTAGATTTATGTTTGCAATAGCATGATGCAAACTGTATACCGCATCTAAATCACTGGATTTCGCGGTTTGTTGTATCAGGTGACTCTACACATCGCGTATGTGCACGCCTTCGTAAACCCGGCTCTGTTCCTTCTCCTGCACAGAGGGCTGCGACAAGGGATGTCGGACGTGTGTTGCGGCTGCTGCGAAAGCATAGCCCGATGGATCCTTGGATCCACCACTGGTTCGATGCAGAACGTTCAACTATCTCTATATGAACCGCCGATGAATCTCCCTTCGCCGCCGGATCCACCCATGGCTTCGGTTGCATCGCTGAGATGTAACCTCACTGACGTAGCCTTCCTACAACCACCTCCGCCACCGACTGCCAAGCACTTACTGGTGGTAAGATTCTCTCTCTCTCTCTCTCTCTCTCTCTCTCTCTCTCTCTCTCTCTCTCTCTCTCTCTTTCTCTCTCTCTGTCATTAAAATAATTATCTAAACTTATCCCGAAATCGCGCTTAATTACTTAAAGATTGATCTTCAACTTAATTTTCCCCCTTTAAAGACACTATCCCTTAATTACTTGAAGGTCACTTGGATTGGTATTCATATAGAAGGTATTCATAGTAGATTCTTATATTCGAGACCGTCAAATATAATACAATCTTAAGATGTCACGAACCAATCAGAGGGCCGTATTAACATCTTAAAACATTACTTAGGGCTGCCGCAGACAAAATTTCTATAACAATAAGACGTGAACTTAAGCTGATGAGCCAATCAGAATACTGCTTTAGATCTATGCACTCTAACGGAAATAGAAGTAGCAGTATCCATAAGGTGAGTTTCAACCGGTTGAAATTCACCTTATTGTGAGGTTATGAATAAGTTTACTGTTATTTCCATTTCCGTTACATTACGTAATCTAAAGCAATATCCTGATTGGTTCATCGGCTTAAGTTTACACCTTACGCATACAGTTACGGAATTTTATGTGCAACATCTCAAAATAAGAACGGATTATGAATACCGGCCATAGAGTACGGTCAACGTGATGCTACAAACGCTTTGAAATGTTTTTTAATTAGTCAATTTGCAAAATTCTTTCTTCTGATTGGTCCATCAAACGCTTCAAAGCATTTGTAGCGAGACTTATCACAGCCTTAGTGTCAAGTCTTATATTTAAAATTATCTTAAATACAGTCTTAAGTACAGTCTTAAGATGTCATGAACCAATCAGGAAGTCACATTACCATCTTAAGATATTACTTAAAAAATATCAGTGTGGATTTGACATCTCTAGTATAGATTTAACACCCGGTGTTTATATAATTCTCGCTGTGTTGGTGTTAATATTAATACCAATACGATGTGAGATTTTTAAATCTCTGGTGTTTGTATCAACATTATGGTGTTAAATCCGCATCATATTGATGTTAACATTAACATCAACATAATGAGAATTACATAGAATTACATTGCTTTTCATCGCATTTATTTTTTAGCGTGGTCTTAAAATAAAAACAAACTATAAATACTAACCTTATTTTAAGACCGTCTTAAGTAATGTCTTAAGATACTAATGCAGCTCTCTGTCTTACATCTTAAGACTGTATTTCAGACATTCACAAATATAAGAATTGACTATGAATACCAACCTTAAACTAGTTTTCTTTGAAGTTTCTGCTTTCCAAAAATGTTAATATTTATGTAATTTTTATAATTACATTTTTATGTATAAAAATTACCCATATTTACAATATAAAATCAGGAAAATTGCAGGACAACTCCATCGTGATACCACCAGATCCTTGGAGTTTAGTTTCAAGACCGAAAAGCACTTCTAGCCTGTACGAAGAGGAACTATCTAGGAGACCGAGCTTTTTGCTACCATCACCGGCTGAACTGAATGATCTGCAAACGAGTAGTGATTCCAGCGAATAAATGGACCTTAGTCAATATCGTACCATAACGTTAATCGATTACAATGTAAAAATAATTGCAAAAATTATGAAAAACAGATTTTCAGGAAAAATCCTTTCTATATCTTCTTAATCTTCTGCAGTATTATATACTTCAATCAGATGTTCATAATACATACATTATTGATAAAAAGCCGGAATCAAATAAGTCATGTGCTACGAACTACAAATATTGCGTCATATAAGCATTTTTTAATGAACGTTAATATAATATATTATCAGCGAAAATATCACAACTGTTTATAACTGTGTTTGAAAATATCCATAAAATTTTACGTTTTTGCAATTCTTAATGTCAATATTAATTTAGATAGAATAGAAGATTAAATACCATCGTAAATTTACACAAAATTGTAAATTTTATTCCTACGGACATATTTAATGCAATATCAAGAAACGAGAATACATCAAGATATAAAATTAATTATACGAATAATGCTTGAGTTTTGTTAGGAATTAAAATTATTGAAGAATCAGATATATATATGTATATTTACTTTTACGTATATATAATAGGTTTTAAGAAATTAACAGACTGACTTTTTCAAAACTCGTATTTATGTATATATCAATTTTCACAGATGTCACATTCAAAATCGTAAATTAAAATGTAATATAAAGCTCGTTGCTTCCATATCTGAAAAATGTTATCTTGCCATTAGAAAGAATGATGCATTCCATTTGTTACCAATTTACGATTAAAATTTTTTCCGACAATTTTTCCGATTTTTATCGCAAAGCAGGAAGGACTTTTTGTCATTCATGAAATAATCACTTTAATTATATTTCTAAACAATATTATAGCAGAGTACATTATTGGTAATTAAATAATAATAAGTTAAAATTATTTTAACTGTCATTCATATGTCATTAGCAATTTAAATTCTGGATGATATATGCGTTAAACAATGAAAGTATGTTTATTTATCGTTGCAAAGCTATTATAAAGACTGGATACTACTCACACAACATAGGTCTCCAAGGGGCGTTCTAGGGAATGATCCACTTAACGCTGCAAATACTTCGTTGACCAATCAGAAGATAGAATTTTACGAATTGACCAATCAAAGAATGTTTCAAAGCATTTGTAGCGTGAAGTGGATCGTATCCCTAAAGATATTCCAAAGAACGCCATTACGTCCTAAAGATGTTCTTGTAGGACGTCCCTCGGATAAAATGTACTGTGTCATATACAGAATATTATTCGGTATCGTATAAGTTGAAATTTAATTGCTTTTTCTTTTTGAATACTACAACAATCGCACATCGTGACCAAATCTAGAAAATAAAACGCGATAAAAAATCGAAAAAGAAAGAAATGTAGTTCACTGGGCATCATCATCTAAATGTATCTGTGATTGCTTATAAACGTCCTAGTTTCTTCGTCGCTGTGGTGTCACTAACAGATTCTTACATTAGGAGACATATATTATGCATATCCGGAAAATTGACCGCAATACTTCGAGAAATGATTTGGGACTCAAAAAGAAGAAAAAAAAGCTATATAAACATAGGTCCGGAAATAAGTCGTTTCCGAGTTATAATCATTTTTATGTTAAAAAAAATTGTAATTTATTTTTTATAATTATAATCATAATCTCTATTTCAGTATTTTAATATAAATAACTACATTTCGACTATTTTGGCATTACCCAGGATGCACCACGTAGAAGCATAGTCCGCTTGGCATCACTCTTTTTTATTTTTTAGTTTTAATTTGTTTTTACTTTACTAGAGGGATGTCAAGCGGACTATGCTTCCATGTGGTGCATTCTGGATAACGCCAAAATAGTACGAAATGTAGTTATTTATGTTAAAACACTAATGAAATAAATTATGATTGTGATTATATAAAATTAATTACAATTTTTTAAATATAAAAGTGGTTATAACTCGGAAATGACTTATTTCCGGACTTATATTTAAATAGCTTTTTTTTCCTTTTTGCGTCCCGAATCACTTCCCAAAATATTACGGGCGATTTTCTGGACA
>NW_017306081.1:595830-611495 GCF_001594115.1 Trachymyrmex septentrionalis | reverse complement strand
TATGTATGTATATATATACATATATATAATGTATACATATATACAAAGTGATACACGATACTTTAAAGTATTAAATAACATATAATAATTCGCGTAATCTGCTTTTTTAGCTGTACAGAACAAAATTGAAAATGAAACGAATATCTGACGAGTCAAAGAACACGTGCTAGAAATAATTAATTGAGAAGGATTAAGTATAATTTCTTCATTTAGTCGAATTAAGTAGGTGCACTTATATTATATATTAAATGTACATACAATCGAATATGCAGTCCTGCCGCATTTAAGTCTTTCGTAAAATGGCACTATCGCGTAAGCTTCTTCATCTAGGGACTCAATCTTCTCGAGAAATGAGAGAACTATATACATATATTAAATTACAAATATATTTTCTATGCGACATTATAGAGGTTGCACTCGTTGCAATCGCAACGTCCTGTTGCTCTAATTATGCGTTACACCAATGTTATTTTATGCAAATGAAAAAGTTTAACGAAAGTAAGGAAGAAATCAAATAATCATTATTTTACAAATGAAGAACTGAGAATAACTACAGCTAATGTTAATTGAATCCTAATTTTATTGAAATTCTTTACTAATTGTACGTTTGATATAACTGTCCATAATTGTTTTTAATGAAATTTGTCTCCGGTATTTCTTTTCACATTTATAAATTTAATATTACATTTAACCCCAGATCCACACACAACTCACGGTTAACTCTTAGCCGAGGTTCAACTTATTATTCATTGTCTCTTTCCAATTCTAGAATTGGAAAGATATGAGAAACAAGTTGAACCTCGGTTAAGAGTTAGACGTGAGTTGTGGAACTGGGTCTTACAATGAATCAATAAACCAAAAGCGATATGTTCTCATATATTTCAAATTCTTACTACTATTACATTTCTGTAATAAAAAAATCCTCAAGCGGTTTCAGTCTTATAAAAAGAAAAATCGACTCGAAAAATTATAACATGAAAATTAACATTACACGATATATACAAGAGAAAAATGTTGAAACTTTGAACACTGAAACGAGAAAAATCGTATATAATGTTAAAAACAATCAAAACTCAGTTAATTGTATTATAATTAACACATTAATTTGTAACATAATATATACAATATCATATGAATTAAAAATATTCCTAATTACGAGAATAATTAATAGTAATTTCTATTAATTTTATGCACACACACACACACACACACACACACACACACACACAAAATTGAAAAAATTATTTATATCAAACTGTTAACAGGTTATAATTGAATGAATTATGTTTTAAAAATCTAATTAATAAGCATTTTTCAATCGCAAAAAGATATTTAAATTTTCTGAATATAGAATTTAATGAAGAATAATTTCTTAAATATTTATATTATTTATAAGTCTGATTAGAAACAATATAGATTAAAATTATTACAGTTTCTTCCAAAATTATAAAAAATAAAAATTATTGACATAATTAAATTTATAAAGTATACTAAAAGTGTGAGTATGGAAATTGTTTCTTATTGAATAGTGAAAAACATATCAATATAAAGAAGTGTTGTGTTTAAAAACGAATGTGCAGCGTAACATTATGTGGCGAGTATTAATATTTACTAAAATTATGTGAGATTAATATCTTCATCCAATCACTTCTTTTTTTATTCACCGGATATGTATTAAAAGCAGCCCGCGCGGATGCTGCTTAGATAAAAGTCAATTAACTGGAACTACTACAGAATATTTTCTTCTTAAGTGTATCGTCTGTAATAAATGTTTAATGTAAATTAATGTAAAATTATACGTGTAAGAAAGTAACAGAATAAGACCGAAATTTTTTATCGTAATTTTATAAATGTAACATTGAGTACAGCATGATCGATTAATGGCAATTGTAAGAAAAAAATAAGATATATTAAAAGTATGTGAGATGCGTTTAAATAGAAAGTTTTGCTAAACTATTTAATACATCAAACCATGTATTTTTTACAATATTATTTTAAGTCTACAATTACTTATTTTATTTCTCAATGGATTGCAAATATAAACTTTGAGACCACATGCTTAAAATTTGTATATATTTTAAGATATATTTAATGCTTATATGTAATATAAAAAAATTAAATTTAAAAAATGAATATACTCATTTATAATGTAATCGTCTTATTAAATCTTTATACTAATCTATATAATTTTACTTTACGTATTTAATTCCATTAATCTTTTAACAGCAAGTATATCTTAGAATTGCTATAAAAATCGATTATTTTCAAAGCGTTCTTGAAGGCCAAAGCATTCAAGCGAATTATTCTAAACAATCTCATCAGGGCAAAGTATTATTATTAAGAACATTTCTAAGAGAAGGGTGCCTAAAAAACCGAAACACTGCTGGAAAGTATGTGAAATGACATCGTAAACTATATAAAGTATACGAGATAAATTTTACCCTTGTTAGAAAGAGAATATGCATTATATTTAAATGTATATAATATAAAATTCTGCTCACATATTTAAAATAAAAGTACGTGTAATATATAAACTATACGTTCTTCTTATTATTATTAACTTCATCATTAAATTTGATTAAATTAAAAAAATATTGCGTACTTTAAATATAGCGATAGATTTTTTTATCTAATTTTACACATTTGTATATTTAATAATTTTAGAAAATATTAATATTTTTTTCAAAAAAATGTGAAGAAAATAAGTTTTAAAGAATAATGGAAAAATATTTTAAAGAAAATCACTTACATTTACTAGAAAAATCAAAACAAAGATAAAGATATATATTTTTATTGTCAAATTTTATTAACAAATAGCCATGATGAAGTATTGATTTAAGGTATCGATATTAATTAGAAAAATTAGTAAAATTAAAACTGTAATTTGCTAACAAATATCAACAATCAAGCTATATCGAATCATTGAATTTTTAAGGAATAAATATAAAAAGATTGATAATTTTTTTTCTTCATTAATGAACTAATAAATTGTTATCTAGTTTACATATATAATAACTGATAAATAGTCAATATGTTATCCTTCGAATTCAAAATTTTTAACATACATTTTTAATACAGTAACATTCTAAATTTATTACAAATATTAAAAGTTATTACATTAAACAAAAATTATGTTTAAATAAATATTTAGTGTTTTTTATCAATCGAAGTCAAAAACTCAATAGATCTGTATGTGTCTTGAACTCTTCTTGAATTCTTTTTTCAATTCCTGGTAATATTATATTATTTGGAGTTATATTAAAACTAATATATATTGCTTTTCCAAACTTCATGCTTAATCTCTTAGCCATATTTGTGGATGTAGCATTTGCTATAGAACCCATGATTTTGGTTGCAATAGGTTGTTTCTCGAAACTTGATGTAAGAGCAAAAGACAAGTCTTCCATACTGCCATTATTGGAATCTCCAATCCACAGATACAAAGAATCTTCCATCCTTATTATTTGGCAATTAATATTAGTATCACCGACTTTGGCAACAAAATTATGAAATTTGAAGCTGCATGGTAGTAATTCTATTTCAGATTTTTTCTCTGCTGTATTTGCCATCATTTATACATATACTTTGGTTCCCTCTCTCTTACCTATAATAATATAATTTTAAAATATCAAAAAAATTAAAAAGTACAAAAAACAAAAAGCACAAGAATACACTTAGAATAATGGTAATTATACAGAATAGGTAATTATCCAGAAGACACTCCTCAATTTCACTGAAATTATGCTCATTCAATGCATTTTTGTAAAACGAAAGAATCTGGCAGAAAATATGCTCAGCCCTGTGAAGTGAGATATTAATCGTTAAAGTAATTTTTTTAATTGTTAAAATTAACTATTATTAGATTAGAAAATCTGTTGCATCGACAACATAAAGAGACATGAGAAAAAGTATTTTCTGGTTCAATTATATATACACAAATTCTCTGCTATAAAAACACAAATTATTTTAATATACAATAACAATATTGTTAATATCAATATACACTATGTAATTTAACAGTTATTAATTTACAATGTATTATTTATATATTTCATAATTTCAAATATCCATTTCATCGCTTCAATTAACAAAACAATGTTTTATTACAAATACCATTTTATACACGACAAATGTCAAGACTCAAAACATTTATTCAGTTATTGATACCATCATGGATATATCACTTTTGATTATATAGAACAAGCAAATTCATGAATAAAAGATGGTAAAAATTTTTATATATTTGTATTTTTATTATTTACCTATGGACTATGTATTTTTATAGTTTTTTATTTTATTATGTTTTACTGGATTATTAAAACCTATTCTACAATGTACTCTTTATTTCCTGTTTCTTGTTTTTTACCTTTTGCTTTTTTCTCCTTTGCAACTGTTTTATCAACAATTGTATTTTTTGCTACGTATTTCTTGTGTTTTTCGAAGTTTGTTAATTTTTATCTCGCAATATAAAACAAAAATCTGAATAAGAAGCGAAAAAACAAGATATAAAAAATAACAAAAAACAAGAAACAAAAAGAACATTGTAGAACAGGCTTAAGTTATACATCAGCTATATTCGCATTAACATTGATAATGAGTGCCGAAACATCTGTTTAGTTTATAATACTTATGCATATAATTTAAATATTAAATCATTTATTTGGCTCATAGCCCTTATATTTATTATTGCGAACAAATAATTTTCTACAAAATTTTTGTTTTTACAATAGAGAATTTGTTTTTAAAGCAAAGAATTTTTATTTTAAAGCAAAGATTTTAGATTGTGTGTGTGTATATGTTTATAATATTATTACTTACATAATATCCTGAATGGTTCTTAGCTCTATATTATGTTTAATTTAAAGCAGAGAATTTGTGTTCTTAAAGCAGAGAATTTGTGTAATTGAAGCAGAAAAGGTAATTATACAGTTTAGCACAATCACCTCAAAAATCAATAAAATAACGCTTATTCGACGCGTTTTTGCATGAAATGAAAGAATCTGGCAAAAAAAAACGTCGCTCTGTCCTATAAGCAGAGATATTGAGCGTTAAAGTTAACAACTATTGAGGTTAGGAAATCTGTCATGTGGATAGTGGGATGTATAGACAGTAGTACTTATTGGTTCTATACCGCCTCGAACAAAAAATAAATAACATATCCTACCCTTTGAGGCCTAACTGCCTAGAAATTGTAGCCTAGACCTAGAAAAAAAACCACTCTAAAAAGATTGTTCGCATCTCCCAGTCTTCACTTAGGTTAGAAATATTCCAAGCGGACCGCCAGTGATGAAAGGTGACAAGAATTCCTCTGCTCTAGTAAACTTTGTGCGCATGCGTAAATTGACGTGCAGCTTGATCCAATGATGGAACATACGGAGCAATACGGAATACGGATGCTTCTGGGGCTCCTGTACATCTGAGTGACTAACCATCTCAAATTAGAAGGGACAATCTCAAATTTTAACACTTTGTCCCGCTGTACAACCCGTTCTAAATTTTTTCCTAAATTAAGGTTATAGTAATGAATTATTTCTTTTTTAACCTCTTAGGTACTGTACGTCATTATAGTGACTTTCTCGAATGCTATTTCTTCAAACGATGTTGGTATTCATATATAAATCGGCTGCGTAATAAAAGACAAAATTTTTTATTATTTATGAACACACTATGTATCTTTAATAAAAACCTTCCTTTTCTCCCTACAACTTTCTTAATATCGTTATTAGGGGTCTTATAATACCATGAAATATGTACGTCAGTTAAGACTGCTCAGCTTTACGCATGTGCATAAGGTTTCCTAGAGCAGACGAATTCTTGTCATCTCCCATCACCGCAAGCGGACACTGGGTGCTCAGTACTATAACCACTCACTGAGCGCTCAATGAGCTCTTGCATCTAATTGGCATATTCCGTTAGAATTAACAATATAGACCAAACAGATACAAGAGCTCACTGAACGCTCAATGAACGGTCGTGCTTCTGGATGCATCTAATGCTACTGTAAGACAGCGACACGATCACGTGTATAACTTTTGAAATCGGAATATTCCAAAAGGGTAGGAATATTATCAGGATTAATCCAGAGGTGAGATAATCTAGGAAACTTTTTGGAAGGAAAGGGCTATTATTCACTAGTTGTGATATACGATATTCACTATGTGTATTCACATTTTATTCACTCTTGTAACGAACTATATTCTGTACAAAGGAATCGCTCAGGATCTTGCTCCTTCTGCCCCACTATCGCAACCAATCCCGAAAGGGTATTATCGACAGGCCAATCGAGAGGCATGGCCAATCGTGTGCGGTAATGGCGGATGATCGGAGCGCCGCCAGCGGTGAGGCGCAAAAACTAAACTTATGATCTATAATCGAAGGAGCTATCTTACACTACTGTCTAGGCTACAACTTCTTGGCGGTTAGACTAGTCAAGCGAGTAGAATGTGGTATTTTTATTTTGTTCGAAACGGCGTAACCGCTTTGAACCAATAAGCATTAGTTTATACACCTCATTGTCTACATGACAGGTTTTCTAACTTTAAGAATAGCTAGTTTCCACCGGTTTCCGAGGGTTTTAACCGGATTAAAATATAAGAACCAATCAACTATAGTCGAGTATTCTCCTGTCGTTTAACTGTAACAGGAGAATACTTGACTGTAGTTGGTTAGTTCTTACATTCTGCAGATCAATTCTGTATCTTGAAACGAGGTGAAAATTACAGAAGTGAGCAAATTTACTAGGCGTTGACCAAGGAAATTATCAGTATTCTAGTAAATTTGTTACCTTTTATAATTTTCACTTCGTTTTAAGATACAGAATCGATCCCCTGATCCGGATTAAACTCTTGGTGGAAACTAGGCCAATAACAGTACAATTTTAGAAGTGCGTCCCTTTACAAAGGGGAAGGGGAGGAGGGTGAAAGTGGCTTCGCGATTGACTAAAAAGTCGAAATTCATGTAGAATAGTATAATAGACCTCATTTTGCCTCTGTGACAGATTTCCTAATCTCAATAGTCATCAACTTTAACGCTTAATATCTTGGTTCACGGGGCAGAGCGAATTTTTTTCTGATTCATTTCATTTAGATTCTTTTGTTTTTTGCAAAAACGCGACAAACAAGCCTAACTTTATTTACTTTTAAGCTGCGGCACCTATTCTGTATAATTACCTTGAAAAATTATATTTCATTTTAATAAGCAAATTATTAACATAAAGTTATAGTAATGTTTAAATTAAATTCATCTTGGATGCATCTTTCACGCACCATGTGAACATAGTACACAAAACTTGCGTAATGAAAAAGTACGGAATAGCACTGATTGGTTACTTCAATGACGTATTCTTTATTTCGCGGCCTTTTTTTACACTGTGATTTTATTCTAAGGGTGCAAACCCACAGTGGAATAACGTAATTTCGGATCTATAATGGATATTTTCTATTTGATGACACAAATCAATACAAGTGTCATTCTTTGTCACTCTCTGAATGTCAACAAAGATAGAACAATATTTGTATTGACTTGTGTCATCAAATAGAAAGCACCTAATAGATTTCTAAGTCTTAAGAAATGGACAAATCATAGTCGATTATTCTTCTCGAATATTCTGTAATGTTGGTCAATTTCTTACTTCTTAAGGCTTAAAACACCTATTGTAGATGTATATGTGCTATATGAAGCACAATTATATGAATTAAATATCGATTTATTGTATATCTCCAGCCTTGAAAAATGGACCCTAAGAAAAGTGGACGTTGCTATGTAGTTTACATGCACTTTGTCAGAGGACAGTAGTGCTCAGCAGCATTTTGCGGTTACAGGTTTTGAGCTGTTATGTTCTCTCTCAGGTTTCTCTCTGTGATGCACTTTCTAGTTTGCATGCCACATGTATCTTAAGAATAGCTATCAAACGTTAAACAAAAGGAAGGAGAAATATGTCAATTAGATAAGTCAAGATTAACTTTTCGAACATTCTATAAATATGAAAATCCACACGCTTCCTTCTCGGCGATCGCGAACGGAATCGATGTAGTAGAGTATGAGCATAGAGTATAGAGAATAGGAGGTCGAACTTTAGGCTTTAAAAGTGTGGTCGAAATCAAGTTTCTGAATTGATATTGGTGGTGCACTGTAGGCGGCGTTCGAATCGCAAAACTCCTCGCAAAACTATACGTTTACGCACACACAACCGAACACATACAACTTAAGAATAGAAACGTTATTCTTTGATATCTTTTGCTCTAACAGGAAGACGTAAATTGTCATTAAAACTGTATGAAGAATGGATATTTTTTATGTAAAATTGATATAATCTACTGATACTAGAATTGATATGCAAACTGCGAGAATGATATGATGGACAAAAGCGACATCTTGATGGAACTAATTCAGATAACCACTTTTGCCTACGCTTTTTGACGATCTTGTCGATGCAAAGACTTAAACACAATAGGCACAGGCAACAGTAAATAACGAGCCATTCAATCAGTGCTCTGGTGTATAAGTTCGATATTATATCCCAGAGTTCTGATTGGATAGCTTGTTATTCCATTTCTTGTGCCTATTGTGTTTAAACCTTAAGTTCGGCCTATTCTCTATACTGCATGAGTATGAGGTTAGGTGTCAGATTATTATGCCCTCTAGTGTTACGTATCTAAATTGTCTCAATTTCATTAGAGCTTTTCAAAAATGAATAAGTGGAATCACCTATTATTCTTACACCGTGATCCATATCGGCAACGGTCGATTTGGACGCTCACGCGCTTTAAGCGCTTGTAATTATCATTCTGTCTTTATCATTCATTAGACGTAAAATAGGAATAGAAGTATTGAAAAGCGCTGAAGGAGTCCAAATTGATCGCCACCCTGCAGGTGCTTTTTCATGCTAACGTTCAACGCTCATTTTTAGGAGTGGTTTAATTGCCCACTAGCGATTGTCTACTGCCAGTTACAGCGACTTCTACCTAGGGAATTTTTTATTTTTTCTTCTAGCGCTATAATTGACTCGTGTGCAATTGCAAACTTCTCACTTTCAGTATTAAAATAGATCACGTGATCAAAATTGGTGCTTGAAAACTAATGAAATACTATAGTATATGTAACGCATACTATAATATTTCTCTAGTTTTTCGTATGCGATACTTTTCAAGAATAGGGATCCTGAACATAGCTCTATGAGTGCTTTCCATTTGATGACACAAGTCGACACAAATGTCATTCTATCTTTGTAGAACAGAAAAAGAAAGAAGTAAGATAGGAATTTAGATGGCGTTACTGAGCAACTTATTCATTTCGCGCATGCGCATTCCATTTTGGCCAACAAAATCAGGAGAATTGCGCTACTGTATATATTGTGACGGAAGCTGTGCTTCGGTTCTCTTACTCTCTCTCTCTCTCTCTTTAGCGTCTTTCTCTGATTGTGTTCTGCACGTGTAGATGTCAAATAGATTATTTTAATTGGTTAAAAAAAATATGAAAGTAAAGAAAGAAGACGCGACGTTCAAGGAATTGGTCTTGAGGAAAAATGTCAAGAACAAACAGAATATATCGAAGCCAAAAGCAGGTGCCAGTCTCGAGAAAGCTGTGAAAAATGTCAAACAAATTTTTAAGGTATCGACATAACCTCCATAAAAACGTATTTATCATACGTTGCTTCATCTAAACAATTTTTAGAAGTTCAACGAGACTGATCGTCACTGGCTTTTTTTGTTTATTAGAATTAGAATTTTTGATAACCAGATGTACCCTATATACACACATATATGTGTATATATATATATATATACACATACATACATACACACACACACACACACACACACACACACACACACACACATACACATACACATATATTCCTTAATACAAACCTTTGGATTATTTGTGCCCTGCGCATTTATTTTCTTTGAAATATAAGAGCATCTTTAAATACCAATCTCTTTTCTATTCGTAAAAAAAGTTTGACATCTAGAGAACAAGTTTTGTACGTACTGGCCTCAATTCACTCAATTCATGCGTATCTTTTAACTAGAATAACTTCAGAATTCACCTCTGAGTCTTAAATGACCAGTGTGTATAAAGTGTAACTAAAAAAAATTTTTTTTCTTTATTTTCAATTCTTATTTGTACTGTGGGAATATTTTGCGATAAAGTAAATTATAAGTTTTTTTTAACACAATAGCAATAATAAAGTGTATTGTTTAAAATATGAATGCAGTATATATTCACAATTTATAGTATTCATGCATATTAAAAAACATTTAGATTATTAAATACCTAAATTTTTTGGACAGTCAACATTTAAACTATTTTTTTCTTTTGTAATTTGGAATGTCAACTTTAAGATATTGAAACATATTTTTCTTTTAAATGTTTTTGTTTCAAAGTTTTACATTTTTATATGAAAAGATGCATTATTCTTATTTTATTAACTTTATTTAGTTATAACAATTTATGTACAATTTGTTATAAATATACAACTTTATAAATATTCAAAATGTACGTAAAAATCATTTCATCATTTTTATATAGTTGTAAAAGTGATGAAAATTAATCTAGAATAATTGAACGTAGTAAGAGCGCCCAAAATTAAGGTGTGTACTAAGGAATGTAACTGTTTAAGAATAATGTAATTGTTTAAAATACACATGTCACCGCAAAATTTAATAGAAATATACTCATTTGACGTGTTTTCACTCAAAACGAAAGAATCCAGCAGAAATCATGTCAAACAAGTATATTTTTATCCAATTTTGTAGTGGCATGTGTGTATTCTAAATAATTACCTTTTGATATTTTTCAAATTGATATAATTGTTTTAATGAGATTCTTAATATGAATTTATATTACTTGAATAATAAATGTTAATTACATTTAGCAATAAATGTTCTTTTTGTAGAAAAAGAGAGCAGAAGCTAAAGCGGCCATAAAAAAGGAAAACAGTTTAATAAAACTTAAACCTAAACAATTCAAACCACAGAAATTTAAAAATAGAGGAATAGTTTATGTAGGACACATACCTCATGGATTTTATGAAGAACAAATGAAAGACTATTTCAAACAGTTTGGGAATATAACGCGAGTTCGAGTGGCAAGATCCAAAAGAGTATGTATATGTTTATAAAATGAATTGTAAACTAGGACATCTAAATATTTACTAATCTAAGTATATAAATAATGAGACTATGGGAGTTAGCAACATGGAAGTGTGCACACACACACACACACACACACACACACACAAATGCAAAAAACAAAAATTTAATTTATTTAATCGACATAAATATTGTGTCGTAACACTGTTAAAATTATATTAAACAGTTAAGCGTACGTTTTGGTTGTGTATTTTGAATCATCCTCAGTGAATTCTATTAAAATATAATAATTTATAAATACCGTATATATTTCATTAATATAAATTCTAATATATTTTATTAATATACATTCTTGCGAATGCATAGTCCATGAAAGAGAAGCAATCAATAATTTCTCACAAAATCGTTCCAACACAGTTACATGGTTGGCAGAAGCATGAAGCATAGCAACATATTTTCACTAATTATGAAAAAAAAAAACCGAAAGACCTCAGTGTCCAGATTATGATAGCCATCTATTAATAATGCAAAAAATTTTTTTAATGAATTAAATGAAAAAAATTAGTGACTGTGTGATACAAACATGTCACTGCTGTGTAACATCCAAAATTTAAAAAAAGGCTAATTCCCATGGCCCCATTATTTGTGTTTTATTGTTCTAATTGACAGGAATTCATTATTGTTAATTTTTTAATTGTAAATTGTTTTATAATTGTAATAAGCTTTATAAAAATATATTTTTAGACTGGAAAAAGTCGCGGCTACGGTTATATTGAATTCCTCCACTCACAAGTTGCTAAAATTGCGGCAGACACAATGAACAATTATCTAATGTGTGGCCGATTATTAAAAGGTATTTAAAATTGTATTAACACTGTTAATTAATTGTTTTTCATTATTTATAAATATATGTTTTTCAGCTACATACATTCCACCCGAGAAGCAACATTCTGGATTTTTCTTAGGCATAAATTGGTCAGAAGATAAATATCCTAGACTCAAAAATAGAAGACAAACAACTCTAAGTAGAAACCGTCTTCAAAGTGCTGGAGATCATGAGAAATATATTCAAAGCTCGCTTGATAAACTTTCTGCATTAGAAGGTAAATTGCAAGATAAAGGGATCAGCATAAAATTTCAACCTGTTGACATATCAAAAATGTAACTTTTAAAAATGTAATTTAGCTCTAGTTTATTTATAATTAAGATTTAATTTGTAATTTGTATTTGTATTAAATAAACTTAATAAACAATAGGAAATTATTTTATTATTAATTATTAATACTTTTTTTTAAATATTATTAATACAGAGCTTTACTATACCTATAACATTATTATAGTAAAGTTTTTAAATTTTTATTTTTTAAGTAATTTGTGTGTATCTATAAATTATTTTTTCACCAAACGCAAGTCCGTAATTTCTTAATTGTCAGAAATGTGACGACCTCTTCTGCATATGTTTGGGATCTACAATTTAAACGTAATTCGAATGGTTTATCAGAAGAGATTGATATGGTAAAAATACTATCGATAGTTTATCATTACTTTTCAAGAGATATTAGCTTAAATAAAATCCGTTATGTCTTCTGAATGAATATAAACTCGAATCTTTGGTACAGAGAGTAAACACGCAATTCTTTATGCCACAATCGTCACAAATAGAAATTATATACAATTAAAATTTAAATATATTGAATAACGATTCGAGAAATATATGTCACGATACAGTGGTTGCTTCCTGTACGTTCGCCGTGTTTCCTTTCGTTCGTTTCCATTTCATACGTCTATTTTGAAACCACACTTTCACCTGTAAAAAATATATTTAATGATAAAAAGATAAAAATTCTGTATTCTATAAAAATTGTTTATATTGTACCTGACGTTCCGTTAAATCCAATGCTACAGCAATTTCATAGCGGCGCAAACGTGTCAAATAATTACTATGTGCGAATTCGCATTCAAGATGTCGGACCTGTTGCTTTGTAAACGCAGTTCTCTCTTTCCGCGGCTTATCGCTTGTTCTTTTCGTTGTTTCTACAATCAATAGAAATGAAAAAATATATGTATATATACATATATATATATTTTTACATATATATGTATATATATATTTTTTCTATATATACAGGGTGAACCAGAGTCGTTGAACCAGTTTTTTACCCTATAAGAAAATTATCGACACGCACGTTATAATCCAATAGATATGAAATTGATAATTTTCTCATAGGGTAAAAAGCTGGTTCAACGACTCTGATTCACCCTGTATGTGTGTGTGTGTGTGTGTGTGTGTGTGTATATATATATATATTTATATACAAGCAATATATAAACATATATAACAAATCAAACTAATCAAGACTACTTATAAATCAAAGAAGTGGGAAAGATACGGGCAGTAGGAGTCAAAAGCGCAGATGTCGCGCAAATAATATATCTATGAAGTGTGAAACTTCTTTATTCACTAAATCGCGCTTACATGTTTCGGCTCACTTTTGAGCCTTCTTCAAAAACAACACAAACTAACATAAATAAACCGTGAATAAAAAATTCTATTATGGTGAATTCCCCTATCTCGAAAATTTAAATATTAGAATTAAAAAGAGTGAAAGAAAAAGAAAAAAGAAAAATGAACGAAAATAAGGAAATAATGATAATATCGAAATAGAGAATATGAAAAACTAATTTATCAAAAATTTCAAAATTACAATTAATTATTCCGCTCACCCTGATCACAAATCACAAACTATATCGCAAACATTACTATGAATTATTCAAAAATCGATTCTCGATATTTTACTCAGTTAATATCGGACACAGTGAGTGTCTGATACTAACACTTTTAGTTTTAACTAATATTATTGAAGCTTACAAATGAAAAATTTTACATTGAAACGCTAATCAATTCTATGAAAATGAAAGTTGGAAAATAATCAAAAACTAAAAGTGACTCATTATGTCTGATACTGACTGGCCAAAAATATAGAGAACCGATTTTTGAATAATTAGTAATAAAACATAATATTATATTAGTAATAAACATCGTAATGTTTGCGATATAGTTTGTGATTTGTGATTAGGGTGAGCATCCTTATTTTTGGGATAATTAATTATAATCTGAAGATTTTTAGTTTTTTATATTCTCTATTTTGATATTTTCATTATTTCCTTATTTTTGTTCATTTTTCTTTTCTTTTTCTTTCACTCTTTTTTCATTCTTTTAATTCTGGTATTTAAATTCTCAAGGTAGGGGAGCTCACCGTAATAGAATAATTTTTTATTCACAGTTTATTTATGTTAGTTTGTGTAGTCTTTGAGGAGAACTCAAAAGTGAGCCGAAACAAGCGCGTTTTAGAAAGAAGTTTCACACTTCATAGATATATTATTTGCGCGACGTCTTCTGCGCTTGACTCCTACTGCCCGTATCCTTTCCAGTTCTTATATATATATATTACAAAACTTACATAAAAGAAATGAAAAAAAAATATATATATATTTTTTTTCTATATATACAGGGTGAACTAGAGTCGTTGAACTCGTTTTTTACTCTGTAACAAAATTATCGACTGCACACGTTATAATCTAATTAGGTATGAAGTCGATAATTTTTTCATAGGGTAAAAAGCTGGTTCAACGATTCTGATTCACCCCGTATGTAGAAAATTGAAAAATATAAGCTAAAAAAAAAAAAAATTTTTTTTCTTACTTTGTGAATCTGTCACGTATCAAGAAAAAATGTGTGAAAATTTTTGACTATCTACAATATATCGTGAAAGTTTAGAATTTTCTTTACAAAATCATTCTTTAAAAATGTTTCTATGATTTTTTGTTTTTGAATTATTCGCGAGTTGAATAAAAAGGAGCATTCTGACTTTGATTGCTCATAACTTCATTAAAAATCATCGTACTGGAATTAAAAAAACAGGTTCTTAAAGCTAAAACATTAGCTCTATAGAGAGACTATCATGCTAATTTTTTAAATGTAAAATGTATAAAAATTTGAGTTAAAAATGTGATATTATTATTCTTATATAATCATTGCGCAATGGAAAAAAGGATAGTAATATCACATTTTTAGCTTAAAAGTACATACATTCCTTCTTTTTTTTTTTAAATCGGAAATTACACTTGATAGAGCGTTTTAGCATTAAGAATCTGTTTTATTAATTACGGTACGATAATTTTTAATGGAGGTATGAGCAATTAAAATCAAAATGCTCGTTTATTTAATCCATGTGTAACTTAGTAACAAAAAGTTTTAGAAATATTTTTTAAAAACGAATTTTTAGGAAAAACTTTAAAATTTGATTATCAAAATTTGAATATCACGATTCTCTAACTTAAAAGTTACAATAAAAGATAAAAAGGCTTGAGAGAACAGGCACTGTCCAAAGTGCGCAAATTGTTCAAAGAATTCTTTCAATATAAAAGTTAAATTTATTGAAGAAACGACAGAATAATAAAAAATCGTTAAATAATAATAATTTTCGTACGTTTCAGTTAGTCTTCTAACCTTTCAAGAAAAAACTTTAAGCTTTCACGTCAGATAGTCAAAAATTTTGCAACAAATATATT
>NW_017306081.1:591956-595730 GCF_001594115.1 Trachymyrmex septentrionalis | reverse complement strand
TTATAAATTATAGTTGCATTTTTTACACATATATATATATATATACAGGGTGTATATATATAGGATTTAAATGATTACTTCAAATTTCTCTTGAACAGTGCATTTTAGAGAAAAATTTTTCAGACAAAAGTTTAATAACTTGGAGGGAGACATAAGATGATATCATTATTTTAATCTTGAGTGGCGTTGTCAAGGTCAAGATAAAATTATTTTAAATGGAACTCTCCATTTTTCATTACATATTCTTATAGCTTATCCCGAGAGCTTTCTAAAACACTATAATTAAGTTCATTTTCATTAAGTACTTCTTAAGTTATGAGGCTTGGCAGTTAGCGGATACAGTTAGTGGATAACCAAATTCGTGTTGACTAAAGTGGTGTGAAATTTTAAATATTAAGCTTTTAATGGCATGTATAACTCTAAATAAATTTGTTGTTCAAAAAAATTTAATAACGAATTTATTTAGAATTGTACATACCATTAAAAGCTTTATATTTGAAATGTTTTATTACTTTGTCCAACAATTAGTTCATATCCATTAACTGCTGATATTTTTACCTTATATTCGCTTGATTTCCAGTATATAATAAAATGAAATTAAAAAGAAACGAAAATTCAGACAACATTCTCTTTAGGTGGTATCGATGCGAGCCCTTCCTCTCCCACCTTTCCCGTTCGCATTAAGAGAACGATCCAGTTCTCTATTCCGGATGGTGACATAACGCGCTCATCATCCGGCTCGATCTTTTTGCCGCATGGTTTTCCGCGGTAAGATTTCGCGGCTCGTCGGTGACTTTTTGTTGTCAGCCTCAGATGAAAATAGCCGCATGTACGATGCATCAGTGCGCGTTGCACTGATGCACCCGCTTGCGAAATCCGCTTTTGCTAGAAGCACGCGGTTTCACGCAATGCAATACGTGGCTGCCCAGAGAGCGAGAGTCTTTCCTTCTCTCTTTTTCGCTCTCTTGAAGCCTTTAACTTTGCTTCCACGCCGCTATCTTGACTTTAATTGCTAGCTGACGTCAAACGCAAAATCTCTCATAATCCATGGCCCGCATCAATGGTCACTATTAAAGTAATACGAGAGTAACATCAAAGAAGCAAAAGCTAACATTTTGATGTTACTAATTTGCAAGATTTATATTGATGTATAAATATATGATTTTAAAAAGTCACAGAAATATTATTAGCTACTAAGACTCAGCTCTGACTGTTTTTCAGGCTGTTTTTATTTATCGTATTAAAACATTTTTATTATTTTATTAAATTTAAAAGTAATTATTAGAGAAGTTTCTAAACAAAGAAATAAAAAAATATTACATCGTTATAATCGTACAAATTTAGAGTGTGCTCCATTTAACACTGCAAATACTCCGTTGCCCAATCAGAAGAAAGCATTTTACCAATCAAAGAATGCTTCAAAGCATTGATATGAAAGCTACAGCCGATTTGGATGCTGCACGCGCTTTATAAGTGCTTCTAATCATCATCCTGTCTTTATCGTTCATTAAACGTAAAATAAGAATAGAAGTATTGAAAAGCGCTGAAAGCGTCCAAATCGACCGCAGCCGAAGTAAAAACGTTTGAAGTAAAGTAGTGAATTGCTAAATCTTGATTTTATAACGATTTTGTGTCGACTTTGGTCCCTATTATTGTTTATAATACTTTCCTTAATTTTTATTATTTTATAGTATAATGCAATTTAGATATGTTAGATTTCTCATTGAAAAAAGAAATTTTAATTTTAATTGATTTTAGTTTTATTGTTGATTTCTTATTTGTTCTATTATTATTAAAATTCAATTTCTAACGCAAAATTTATTTGCTATTCAACAAAATTAGCAGTGTAGACAGAATACATTAAATATTAGCGTGTAATACAATGACGTTTACTATGCAAGATGTATACCAGCAGTTAGACATCCGATAAACATTTAGATTGTACTGGGCCTGTTATAGCCGCATTGGCGACACTAAAGTCATAAAACTTCTAACTGTATTATCAATGATTTACGTCGGAAATCTGTTGAAGCTATAATTCAAAAGTTTTCAACCTAATGTATTACGCACAGCTGTGCAGAGCTATTGAAATTCATATAACAATGGCTTAATTATTGCTTCAGAATAATTTAAATTGAGTTAAAACCATTTTCCAACAAGTTACAATTGATTTCTACTTGAATGATAGATAGTTTTTTTAAAAATATAATTTTAATCTAATAACTTATGTATAGCACGCATATATATATTATACATATACGTATAGAGGAGAAAGGCTCCTATCATGAGATACTGAGTTCATTTTGGATAAATGCTAGAAGTCTATGGGCAGAATTTAAAATAATAATATGTCATTTTGAAGGGAATTTAAACTATAAGATAATGTTATAAAATTTAATTAAAATTTTTTTTTTAAATTAACCCTTACAATACAAGATAAAATTTGGTGCCTCATTCATCCAAATATATGGATCACTACCGAATCCGTCCGGTTTTTTTACCTATTCAGAATGATTCCAGAAATCTCAAAAAATTCATCAACATACTTTCAACTTTCTAAAATAAATATTGAAACTTTATTTTGGAAAATAATAAAATGTAATATAATTTATAATTATCGAAAGACTCAAAGAAACTTGTACAAACAGAAATCGTTCAGTCACTGGTGATCTGACTTTGTACGGTAAGGGTTAAAGAAATGTAAAAATGAACAAATCGCAAAAAAAAATTGTACTCCTAATATGAGATGCCCCGAAATCGATAATAAAACGTAAGTACAATATTACAATTAAAAAATTTTATTTAATACTTCAAAAATATAAACAAACATTGTCAGCGCGAAAAATGAACATGCGATGGATTGTATTATACTTAAAACTCGTCTTCGGGTAGTTGGAACCAAATATCGCAGAAATGGATATTTGATGTTCACTCCATCCTTTTTATTATTGTACAATAACATTTATACTTTATCAGCAATTTTTACTCTGAATAGGAGCATAGATTATTTCATATTAGAAATATCCTGGGTATCTCATATTACGATTTGCACTTTACGGTTTTTATGATCATCAAATCTAACTTCTATAATTAAGCAATTCAACATATCGCATATTTTTATAGTATGATCTTACTCTATCACTATATAAAGAATTTATTGCCAAATATTTACTTATGAAATAATAAACGAGGTTAAAGGCTCATCTTAATGAAACTTGAAGGCATCCAAACCTTTTTCCTTCGATATTCTAAAATCTTTTCTGACAATGATTACAGGTATGATCTAGTAATGAATTTTTCACTAAATAGTTTTCAATCCAAAAGTAAGAAATTCATGGTGGAACCAATAGATAGCGTTTATCAGAAGTTTAGCAGAAACGACATTATCTCATATTAAGCGCCTGTCTTATGTAGAGGGCTTTCCTCTATGTGTGTGTGCATGCTGCGTGCGTGCGTGTGCGTGTACGTATTGCCCGGGTGTGTGCGTGTGTACTCTATGCTATAGGGCGCAATTGTGACGTAACACGTTACCATTAGTGACGTCATGATCATGTTTGTTAGCGCTATCTGTAGCTCTGCAAATAATTTGTAGCGCTAAATAATGCGAATAGTGTCTCTCCGATATAGCGCACCTTGTATATACAAGGACCGTTAGGATTGTGACTAAATTAAATGGTTGTTAGTGTTATTAATATACTTTGCAACAAGTAGGTCGGACAAAACAAATATGAAATGCCATTTTATAGCAGAAATTCGTTAATTTCGTTTAAATCA
>NW_017306081.1:585607-591856 GCF_001594115.1 Trachymyrmex septentrionalis | reverse complement strand
AAATATGAAATGCCATTTTATAGCAGAAATTCGTTAATTTCGTTTAAAGTGTACAATTTATGAGTGTCAGTACGAATGCATTAACTCGAAGGAAAAAGGTTATGCGTAATACATTAGGTTTTAAAAATAAAAAAATTTTTTTGAAAAAATGGTGTTTTATTTGTTTCGTTCGGTCTACTTTGTTGCGAAGTAATAACCGTTTAATTTAGTTTTAGACATATTATAATGATTAACCCTATACATATGTAGTATTATATATATACATACACCCCCCCCCACACACACACACAAAATATAAATGTTATTTTATAAAATACGATCTCTCAGAGTTGATGAAGAAATAACACATTACCTCGTTCTCGTTGGTGCGAACGTGTATTTTCTCCAAACAACGAATTCGCATGATTCTCATTGTGTTGCGAATCCTGCCAAGATTGATATTTGCTCTCATACTCGAGATCTATATTCTGCAAATGAGGCATTTCCCAAGTGCGAAACATTGTCCCCGTATTTGTCGTCACACGGCGATCTTGATTATTTTCGAATAATAAATCTTCAGGTTTGCTCAAAGGCTTCTCGTCTTCTTTTCCATTCAGTTGTTCGATTATCAGATGATAATCTGTTGCATCTTGTTGAGAATATTGCTCCCATCTTAAAAAAAATTAAACGTTATACAATACACATTTATGTATTGTAATAAGGTATATTGCACAATGACAATTACATGATCTTACGATATTGAAAAAGTAATTATAATAGAAACATTAATTAATTTATTTAATATTTATTAATATATATAATAATAAGTTAATAAAAAATATATATATAATTTTAGAAATTATGAGTCATATTTGTTTTTTATGGAAGTAAAATATTTGTTTTAATGCAAAATATTATAAAAAATATAATTTTTTCCTAAATATAACAAGATTAATATTTCAGTTTCAACATTGTTACAGTAGAGCAACTGAAATATACTGTGCTTCTTAAAAAGTTATCTTCAGAGTATTTTAAAGTATATTTTAGTTTCAATTAAATAAAATTCTTAAATATTAAATAAATAAAGTGTCAAAAAAGTCCATTAGTTTCTTTATATGTATAACATATGGGAGTTTTACCTGCACGTGCGATAATTTTGATTGCTGTCGGTGTTTTGAAGAAAATTGACGACGTAAGGCGGCGGAATTAAACGAGCGGTTTCGTCAGTTGCAATATCAAATCCGCCGCAAGGATTTGATGAGTTGCTCCAAGACCACCTGTTGTACCATGGTGCCTCACAACCTGTTGTTGATCTTGCATTCTGCCCTTCCATATGAAAAGATGATTGTGTTGGCAGGGTTGGTGGTAATTCGAAATTATCGGATGTCCGATAGCTGTACGCAATCGTGTCTTTCGAACACAACATAGTAACGATTAAAGATTTTGACAGTGTCAGTACGCAAATTCTTTATACGAATATCTTTACAAAGAATTGACAAAGAAAGATTAGCAAGAATAAAACAATTATAAAACAATCAGCAGTCAATTCGCAATAAATCCGCAATAATTTTTCAACGATTTATTCATTTAACGTTTGTTTTTTTTTTATTTGATTTATAAAAGTACGTGCTTAAAAAATAGCGGAAAGATATACAAGATCCTAATTACACTTATATTTGTTCGGAGAGAAAAATCTTTTCATAGAACACTATAAAAGAAATTAAATATTGCAATAACTTTTTTATATCTCTTTGCTCGTATTTTTTCGTTATGGTTCTTATATATATTTTCTTGGTAAGATTATTAATAATATCTATTAATTATCACTGATTTTGTTAATAGACAAGCACAGATTCACCGTAGAATCACTCCGTGCGCGGATGGATGCGAATTGCGTTAGTGCCTACTCGGAAATGTCAAATGAGCACATGTGATGGCGCCATCATAGGGCAGCGAGAATGTCATGGAGAACATCGAGAACGTCGGAGAAGAGTCGTAGGAGTAGGGCCACAGAAGCTCCGTAATCTTCTTCTACATTTCCTTCAGCTTTTTGGCCAATCCCTGAGCGTGAATCGTTTCTCGCAACCAAAGTGACTGGTCGGCGTTCGCGAAAGAATTCGAAATGGTGACACACGAAGCGGCCGTTGAGTTTTTTGCTCTGAGCTCTACATTTGACGGGGATTAAGAGAATTTTTATATGACGCATGTGAAACGCTGTTTTTACGAATTGTTTTATCCGCGTGCCGATAAATTTTCAATGCTATCTTTCCATGAGTGTCAAACTTTGGATGAAATAAGTAAATAATAGCCAATTAAGAATATATTTTAGATAATTGAAATGGTATTTAAATTTATTTTCAATATGTAAATCTACTACGAAAATTAAAACATATTTTGAAATAAGTTTTTGTATTTTTTATCTCCAAATTTCCAAATAATTTTTTAATCGATTATAAAATTAGATTAAGAAAAACTGTTATAACTAGTTCGTGTTTTTATCAAAGTTTGAATTCTTACTTATTTTAATACATATATACATTTTCTTTCATATATCTTATCTAGCACTATCAAATGTAATCCAGATTTCTTTCCTTATTTTGAAATACGATACTAACTTCCGACAACTATAAGACAAGTGTGTCATGTTTTATTAGAAAAAAAGAAATCATTTATTTCACGATTGTCAAAAATGTTTAAATTTTTTAAAATTTAGCAAAAGAAAAGAAATTAAATCTTGTAAAATATACTCAAGATTAATAATAAACATAAATCGATTAGCATAAACATTTTTAATGATTTACATAAGATTTCAACAAAATTTAATTCTTTTAAAATATTTTAAAATTTAATATGAATCTCTCCTGTGTTATTATTTATTAATTTATCATACATATAAATTACATTTACATATTTTTATTTTCATTTTTTTAATATTGTCACATAAGTTTAACTAATTTTTTACTAATTTATAAAATAACTTGTAAATATTAGTTTGTAAATATTTTTAGCTCCTTAACAAAGAAAACAATATCGTTAAAAGAAATTTAATCAGAGACTTTAGGAAAAATTTTAACGATTAATTGATACAATAGTAAACATTTTCAATCCTTGCATAAAATAATTTAAACAATGTATGTATATGATAAAATATTAGAAAAATGAAATTTTCTTGGTATATTAAATTTAATAATAAATGACTGATTCTTCTTATTTACGTTAACAATGTGCTTTTTAGAATAATATACAAATAAAATAAACTATTTTCTATGTAACTTAATTATTGTAATTGCAAGAATCACATTAATATATTCAATGAGAAAAATGCGGAGAAAAGAAATGAAGTTGTTTTCTTTGTCGAGCCGATTCATTCACGAATTCGTCGTCGGTGTTTCATTGAGAATGGCTATTACTCCGTCAACGAGAAGTCAATCTCGGTAAAGGCCCACCTAAGAAAACACAAGGGTGGTGGGAGGAAAGAGGGAAGGAGCGAAAAGTAACGGCTGCGCGAGAGTGAGAGAATGGGTGGATGGGGCACCGGTCGGGCCCTTCGACGCGGCACGTTTCGAAGGGTCGACTCCTTCTTGAGGGTCACGCGTCTCCATTAGTCATCGGCATTGTTTGACTTCCTCTGTCGGACGCTTGCACCCCCTCTGAATGCGGCTTACACGCGTACGAAAGAGATGCGACGAGAGGCCCACCACCTCATCGAAGTACTAGGCTATGGCTACAGGAAGCGAGATTCCCTGAAATATGAGACACTCCTAGCCGTGAAGCGGTGCCAAGCGGTCTGCGAGGGAACGCCCGTTCGGAAATGCATTTCCTGAATTTCGTCTTGCAGCTAGTTTCTCCAAAGTCTTCAAATAAGAATTGAAACACATTTAATTTAATTTTCGAAGCTCGCATAACGTCAGAGATCAATAAGCATTGTTCAGATGAATTCTGTATCTTTGAGTGAACTATGAGTATAAAACTTTTTAGTTTTATTTAATGACCGATTTACAGTTTACTAAAGATAGAAATTAAAAGACATAAGCTGTATTTTCCCACGAGTATTATTTTTCAAAGAAGATTCTTAGAAATAGACAATATCTCATAAGTTAAAGCCTTTTTTATAAAATCAAGTTCTTCAAGTTTCGTGGGACGTAACATGAAAAAAGAAGATCCCACAATGAACATTTGTTGCAGGCTCTCAGTCGAGTCTTCAGAATATACAATAAATCCATGAATGTAGGTGTCTGGCTTTCTCATCAGCATCCAAACGAGGATTCTCATGCAACTAATTCAAAAGTTAGCGACACTAATGCCGACGCATTTACGGACCATAGTCGCAGCACATTAAGTATACATTAGACACCCATGTGTCCGTCGCGATTATCCAATCAGTCTACTGAAGGAATTAACTGCGTGTTGACGATATATACAAATCATTGATAATTATAATATTAAATAATAAATGAAAAGAAATTGTTTTATAAATTGCAAGGAATTACAATATACAATAATTTAAGGAAGCTTATATTTTGTTTACGTTAAAATTTTTGTCAATCCATGAAATTAAATCCGATATAAATAAAATAGATTTAAAATGTGTACTTGATTAAGTGATGTAATTATTATATTTTCTAAATAAATATATATATATATATATATATATATATATATTCTCTTTAAACTTTTAGAGCAAATCTTATTCTTAAAGATTGAAAATTGAGTTTCTCTTTTTTAAGTCTGGCTTAATTTTCACTCTTTAAAGTAAGATTCCACTCTAAAGAATTCTAGAGAAGTATTAAATTAAATGTTCATTACTTTTAAATTTACAATTTTCTGCTCATATTTTAAGATCAGCGAATTGTTTTCTAATATCAGTCAATTTTGTTTGTTGTGTCTGTAATGATTAATGGGCGAAACGTCCCTGAACTTCGTCTTCGACTATTTACCGGAAGCCTATAAATTATAAACGCGAGATGACGGTGCTGTATTCTTGAAGACGCGTTGCATAACGAGACTCACACTCGTTAAGTCGTCACAACGGTCCGCGAAAAAATTTCAGGCAAATAGCGATCGACAGTAAACGTCAGAGTAAAGTACAGAGGAGGGAAATGGCGTACAAGTGTTTCTCTATTTTTGGCGGGCGTGTCTGGTTGAACCACGAGCCCTTGACGCGTTTTCTGCTTTTCGGACGCAGTAGCAGCTAGTTACCCGTCGTGGCGATGTTCGTACGATTGCTAAATCTTACGGGAGTATAGCACCCCTTGTCAATAAACATGGAAGACAACCCAACGCAAGGTAAAAGCAAGGTTTCATCGAAAGAAAAACTTATTAAAAGATGTAATTTATAGACGTGCAATATAAGAAACAAATATTTAAGAGTTATTTTAAAAGAATCAATCAGATCATCCAACACATATAATAACTTGTCAACATAGTATTTTCATAAAAATTGTAGCATTTTATTAATTTTATTGCAAAAATGAAATCAACCCTGGTGGAAAAATTTGTTCAAATGTGTCTGAAATTGTCCGAAATGTGGTTAAAATGTGTTTGAATTCGTTTTAAATTTCTCCGAAAATTATCGAAATATACAAATTTCGGGCAAATTATTGGATAACAGTTACAGATAAAATGTGATACTTATTGTCACAAATTTTGGCAATATTGTCTGAATTTGTCAGAATTTGTCATTTTTTAATATTTTTCGAACAGACTGTCAAATTTTTTCTTTCAGATAATAAAGACTAATAAATGGAATACTGTGTATTATTATGTAATTTTAATCAAACTTACATTAACAGACATTATCTACATACGAGATATTAGAATTGAAATTTGATAGCTGCAACATTTACTGTTATTTTTATTTATTCTTATTTTGTTGAATAATTATAAATAAAATTTATAAATAAGTAAATAAAATTTTGTAAACTATATGGAAACATGCTTTAGAAATTCCGGCTTACGTTAGACATCGTGGATGGCAAGTGAAAACGCGAATCGCGGTGGTGATACTCATCTTCGTTGGTTCAATGATCATTTACTGGTTCGTTAATTCGAGCATGGAAAATCGGCGGGATCGTAGACATAGGGGGTCGACTGATGGGAAGTCTCGTAAAATGGTTCATTTGGAAAGGCTGTCTGATCAAGTCTTACCGTTAGAATACACGTAAGCAGGACGATCAACGTATCTCCGATAATCTTTTCGATTATTGATTACTTAAATGCTAGAAATGAAAAAAAGTTCTATTCGCTGCAATCTTTGACTGCTTCCTCAAA
>NW_017306081.1:584458-585507 GCF_001594115.1 Trachymyrmex septentrionalis | reverse complement strand
CTTGTAAATTGACTAGCACCGCTGTTTTTGTTTCCGAAAATTTCGGAATACATATCAATCGTACCTCATGCCCTTCGTCAGCTATATATATATATATATACATGATACTTAAATAAATGCATTATTTTTTATTTTATATTCAAAGCTGAGATAATATATTATATTATTATATATAGATTTACTAACACAGATTTTCACTGTATTAGTCAAAACTGATTGATGTTAACTTTTCTGTCCGCATCGCATATCTATCATCAGTGATTGACATTAAAGACTTGAACTAAAATATTTGTAGCACTTAGTCTCATTTCTTCCAATTGGCAAACCACAACTAAAATTAATATTAGAATAGAAGATATTTGCATTTAGAGTAAATGAAATTATACAAATAGACAGAAATTTTTATATATTACACTTTTTTTTAAATGTCATATCGCAATTTTTTTCTCTCTTTACTGCAGTTTGAAAATACTGCCCATATTAGAAGAGAATAATTTCACGATGATCGGTGATGCACAGATCCAATTTTATTCCAAAGTACCGACTAAACATATACGACTTCACGCCCGTAAGCTCTTCATACAAGACATTAGCGTGAAGGAATATCGTTCGCCGAACGCATCAAAGTTAACGAGCACGTATGCTGTAATGGATGATGAGGAGGATTTTATCGACGTGTTTCTTTTACATGTATTGATAACGGAAGAGATTTACATTTTACACATAAAATATATGATCCCGTTACATCAAAAACCAAAAGGATTTTTCAGGAGCGCACACATTGACCATAATACAAACGAAACCAGGTATTACAATTTGATACAAAAATGTGATGTCTTTAATTTATTAGTTAAATTCACACTGAATTATTTAAGCATTAAAGATCTATTTTAATCATTTAAGGCTTTTATTTCTTAATTTGTTTGTACCTATATTTTCACATTAAACATAGACGGAGACTTTATTATGGAAGATATGGAGCTTTCTATTTGACCCTCCTGTGGGTGTTGAATTTCACATCTACAATTCGGTATTTAAAATTATACATA
>NW_017306081.1:581113-584358 GCF_001594115.1 Trachymyrmex septentrionalis | reverse complement strand
TAATATATATGTATATGTATATATATATATGTAGAAATATATTTTGCACATACAACAAAAGATAAAATATTTGTGATATTTTGAAATTCTCCTTCCTCTCGTTTGAATGACTCCACACACTCAAAAAAGTCAATAGTCTCCGTCCCTGACGCTAAGTTTTAAAAGATACTTTATTTAGAGCCGATTGTGTTCCATCTTCAGATAAAATATGATGATTTATCCAGTGGATAAACAAAAGAATAAGAAAATGAGAGAGTAGAAGAATAAGAGAGTAAACGCTGAAGTTTATCGAAAAAAACAATCCAGCCTTAATGTTGTTAATTTATTAGTTTCAAAAATTCTAATTTTTATTTATTTTACAATGTTAAGGCTGTAGCACAGACTTTTGCATATTGCATAACGCATAGTGCGTAAAGGCCATTATATTTAACGCAACTTATATCTGCATATTGCGAAAGCAGATGTTTTTTTTCCAGATGGATAGCGGTGTCAAACTTTTCCCCAGATTACGCTCGATCAGCTTACCCATGCTTCGACGAGCCATGGATCAAAACGCCGTTTCGCATCTCGATTGGCAGAAAGTCTAACATGCGATCACACTCAAACTCAATGCGCAAATTCACCGAGGAAATGTAAAAGAGAGCGATTCTATTGCAATTGTAACATACATACGCATCGCTTATTATATCCCTTGATCCCTGCAAAGTATCCTGTATCGGAACGTTTAATTAAAGGATAATCCGAATTTAATTCAATCTTCCTTTTCTTCAGACAAGGCATGCCAGGATATGTTTGGGACCATTATGAGAAAACCTTCCGTATGCCCACTTACGTGGTTGCTTTTATGGTCACCGATTTTTCGAGTTATGACGTTGCTGTCACCGATCGACCATCGCATACGATCTTTTTCAGAAAAGAGATTGCGAACGATACAAGATACATAGGCGATCTGATATCAAAAATTCTTCGTGTAGTACAGAATTTTACTGGATTTTATTATGAATTAGATAAACTAGATGTGATCGTAGTTCCTGAATTAGCGTACGCTGCAATGGAAAATTGGGGCCTCTTAACGTTTCGGTAAACGAATTATTTTTTTTGCAATGCTCAACTTTGTCATTTTGTAAAAAGTTTTGAAGTTTAAAAATACCGTTCTTTTCAAGTACAATTTGCATTTTCAAGATTTTTTTAAACAAGAACTTATCGTTGTGATTACTTTAGAATGTTATGTTTTTCTCGTATAAACTACAATAATTAACAGAATTTTTATTATAATTTAGATTAAAAGTTATAGTACTAATGAGTTACACTAATATTTTTAGAGAAGACGTTATCCTTATAAAGAAAGATGACAGTATTATTGAGTCCAAAAAGTCAATAGCTAGTATTGCGGCACACGAAGTCGCTCATCAATGGTTCGGTAATTTGGTAACGCCAAAATGGTGGGACGAAGTATGGTTGAAAGAAGGATTCGCCTCATTTTTCGGATTCCTAGCATTAAATGCAGTAAAGTGGATATAAGTCAATTTTCTAAATAATGTTAATTAAAAATTACCAATTATAATCACTTTATATAATAATTTTGCTATTTAGTCTTTTATTATCTTTGAACAATCTTTTAAATAAAAAAATGATTTTTTCTTAAAAAAATTAGATTTTAAATAATACTTCAATATTAATACTTCTCAATATTATAATGTAAATATTAATATAATATAATCAGGGAATAGAAAGTTACTTTTAAAAAATAAGAAGTTACAGTTACTCGTTACTGAGTAGAAAAAGTAACAAGTTACCCTTACTAGTTATTGATTTTTTAAAATAACTCGTTATAGCTATCGTTATTTGAGAAAGTAACTTTTCATTACTTTTCCATTACTTTTTTGAAAATCGACAATCACCAATCATAACGGACGGGTGCCTAGGGGCTTTCTAGTCTCAAGCGCTATGAGTGGCTAGTGTCCAATCGAACCGTGTCCAATCGTATGCAAAATAACGATAAAATTTATTGTGAAATTTGTTACCGTTACAGTTACCAAAAAAAAGTAACGCAGTTAAAGTAAAGTTATCAAAAAAGTAACTTGTAATTGTAACTTTATTACAAGTAACGAGTTACTTCCATTTCCTGAATATAATGTAAATATTAATTTTTACGTAAAAACTATACAGAATTTTGTAAAGTTATAGAAAATTACATAAAAAATTGCTAATCGATATTTTGATTTTCAATTATTTGTAAATAATTATTAATTAATAATTTTTGGAGTTATTTTTTAAATCGTACTTTAATAATTTTATGAGAATTAATTTTATCGCATATTATATTGCATAGTCATAGTGTTGTGATATTTAACCAATGGTTGTGATTAACACGCTTGATTTTCCAGATTGAGCCTACATCTTGGAATCTGCAGACCCATTTCCTGATTGGGTGTCACGACGTGTTTGATAACGACGCCGGCGAAGCGGCACACCCGTTACATATTGATCTGAGGAAAATGAACAGGCTCACTGGCGTCTTCGATTTGACATCATATGTCAAGGGTAATTGCGTGACGCACATGATCTATCATTTTCTGGGAGAACGAATCTTCCTCTCGTCTGTGCGCCACTACATGCGCACGTATCACTATCGCAATGCCGATCAGGAGGATCTCTGGAGCGCTTTTCAGATGGAGATCGATGAAGCAAACGGGCTACCGGCTCCCTCAGGGCTCCACATGAAGGACATTATGCGAACTTGGACGTATCAGGCCGGACTCCCTGTCCTGCACGTCCAACAGAATCGAGAAACCGGTGCGATCGAGCTTACGCAGGTGCGCCGCTCTTTATCGCAGATCGATCTCCAGGCGCGTTTCTTCATCTTGTTTCGTCGACGACAAATTACTTATCGATGGAATGCATTTACGACGATATTAATAATCGTTATTCTCTTAACGTAACGAGAAAAAAGGAAGTTGTGTGGCTAAATTATACAGAACGATTAAATTATACAGAATGCCTCAATTTCTTTCGATTAATCTGGAATCAATTTTTTTAATCAAAAATTTGATGGGTTCCATATTTAACTGTGACTTTTCAATTTTTCAAATTAATGAAACTTTATATTTAAAAATATATTTAAAAAACATATAATGTTGACAAATATTATTTTATATCGAATATGGCATGTATATATATATATTATAACAAAATTTTTTCTTGGCCAATTTATTTTTCAGCCAAAGATAATTATAAATATAAAT
>NW_017306081.1:577454-581013 GCF_001594115.1 Trachymyrmex septentrionalis | reverse complement strand
AGAGAGAGAGAGAGAGAGAGAGAGAGAGAGAGAGAGAGAGAGAGAGAAAATATAAAACATTATATTCTCTAAACAGATATCTTTTACGAATAAAACTGCAATTTATAATTTTCATTATAATACTATAATAAAGCCGTCAGAAAAGATAAATTAAATAAAAAAGTAAAATATAATTATGAAATGTCTATAATGGACATCGATAAAAATTGCTCGATTATGCGATGTTTGTGTTTTAGGATCGATTTTATCATTATGGCCTAAATAGTACGAGCGAAGAGTTATGGCACATCCCGTTGACGTGGACAACCGAAAATGAACAGCAATTTGGTAATACCCTGCCGAAGGCATGGATGGTCAAAAAACGCATGAAAATTAACGACACTGCTTTGAACCGGGCTACTTCCAACAACCAGTGGATTTTGTTCAATATCAATCAAACGGGTAATATTACTGTCTTAACATACGCCGATCAATTAAGGAGATAACAAAGTAATATTTTTACCGTCAATAACTGGTGTCGATCAATTTGGAAATAAACTCAAGCCACTTCATAAATTCATAAAGAATTTGTTCCATATATAGGGTGCTCAAAAATCGTCACAATACTACTGTAAATCGTAGAGTAGTAAAGAATCAAGAATAGTTTCGTTTATTTATTGCAACGTCGAGCGAGAAGGATTAATAATTTATTAATTATAATATTTTTTCGGAGGCTACTGCCTTTAAACTTATACTAAATAAAACTACTACTAAATAATAATTTATTTTTATTGCTCTGTTATTTGCAGCGTTATATCGTGTCAATTACGATATAGAAAACTGGAAATTGTTGACAAAATCTTTTCAAGCTCTGCCGGAAATAACTAAAGTTCAAGTGCTAACCGATTCATCTGCGATGACTAACGCTGGATTGCTTGATAAAAGAATTATGTGGAATATTCTTGAGAAAATGGAAAAAGAAAGTGGAATAATATTATGGACACCTGCGTTGCGTTTATTAACTACCATCCAAAATCGACTTTGGGACTCAAACTTGTTCAAGGTAATATTCCAAGTTATCAAGGTAATACTTGAAGTTATATGTTTACGCACAATATTAAGTAATAAAGTGTTTTAATTATGAACATCGATCATTTCTTCGATAGTATAAAGAGACGATCGTACACAAGTAAAGCGGTGGACCCCTTGAATGTTTGCGGTATATTTTGCTACATTCTAGTTATGACTTTGTCAAGCTCACTCGTCTTTCCAAATAGATTTGCGCGAGATTGCAAAGGCGAGCACATTTCCTTTTATTATTAATTTATACGGTCGCGGCGCGATAAGATATGCGAGATATAATCGACGCCGCCTCGCGCGATCTAAATCGTTCGCTATGCAGTTCTGGCTTATGTCGTTATTACGCGCAGTTAAGACTTAAGTATGGCATTATAAAGCGTATGATTATCCCTGGGACAGATATATAAGTGATCATCGGCCCATCGGCCGTCGTTACGATTCGACGTTCTCAATTAGGTCGGAGGACTCAATCATTATTTGCACCGAAATACGAGGCACGTAACATTTAATTAAGCACTCGCGCCGACCAATGTTGCCGTAACAGTTCCCTTTTCACAGAAGCCATTATTGCAAAAATATACGAGAGGAGAGGCCTCACCGCGAGTTGAGAGGCGGGCCCCACGGTTTCTTCAGGCACTCCACGTCTGTAAACCTAACGTGCCAAATTAAATAAATACGTTGCGGCGTATCTCTGCGTTTTAATCCACCCGGTTTATTGCTCGTAAATTCTGGATAAATGGAATTACTTACTCTTACTTCTTGTGCGAATCAACCGCAGATCTCTATAATGTTACGATAAATATCGCTGCCGGTTACTTTACCTTCTTCTTCGCAATTTCACAAGAACACTTTGATGTTTTTAAAGATGGAACAGAATCTTGAAACGGGAGGGTGAGATATTGGCTCGATACGGTAAATAGTTTCTTTTTTTAAGAGGATAAGATACAATATGAAAAGAAAATTAAAAAAGAAGAACAGAAGAGAAAGAGAGAGAGAGAGAGAGAGACAGCTTCTAAACTATTATTTTAATTCATTATAATTAAAAAAATACTTTTAGAATATTAAAATACTTTTAGAATATTTTTTATATTTATAGATATTTTTAGTGTGTATTGAAAAAAAAAATGTGTTGCTATAAATAATTTTACGTTTAAAAATCTTAAGCTTAATATGAACTTTTCTCTACTCTTTTATATTTAAACGAAAAATCAATTAAATTAAATTGATTTCTTACAGTTCGTTGTGTGCAAGTTTATAAATAAAGTGTACAGCAAGATCGCACCGACGGTTATTTATAAGAATCCCACGCTGTGGACAGAATTCGAAATTAACTTAATGAAATCGGCTTGCTCGGTAGATTATCAAGCATGTTTAACGGCGGTTCTTGACTTTGATCGAAAAATGTTACAAAACGAATCATCAAACTCGTACGTATTTAGTAAAGTAAACTGCAAATATTTGTACATTTAATACAAAATGTATTTGCTCATTTTAAAGATTTGTTAATTATGAGAATTAAGTATTATATATTAACATTGAAAATTAATTAGAAATATGTTAAGAAGCTACGAATCATAAGAATAAAAATAAAATATAAATAATAAGCAAGATATATCGAAAAGCTCTAAAACATATTATTTCCTATCCCCTCCATTATACCTCCAACTTTCCTTCTTTCTCATTACCGATTGAAATTTTAAGGAAGTTAGTTCCATCGCATCGTTCCTTGCTTTTTTTACGTATTTCTGTACAATCCGACTGATTTTGTTTCAAAATTTTAAATACTTGAACAAACTGAAAGATTTTACATTCTAAGTGATCTTATTTTTATGAATATGTGAACTAACTTTAAGACTATTTCTAAGATATTTATTCTAAGATTTTCTGTATTTTACTATTAATTTTTATTTTATTCTTATACATATTATATAAACTTTATATCGATTAACTTATTTTATATCCTTCTATTATTATATTATCAGACTGAGTTTTTCATCATTTTTACCAACATTTTGACTTCATATATTTTTATCAAATTATTATTGCGATTAGATAGTAACGAGTAATCTCCATTCTGGCATACGCACAATGATATTGCTAGAAATTGGTCTTTTTTATTTGACATCAAAATGCGTTTTCATATCAATGCGATAATCATAGAATAGGATGCCACTATTTTCTACATCAAAGCAAAAGTATTCCTGCTGAAGTATAGTCTGTATTTCTTCTCATTAATTTTTAATTATTATTAGCCGTTGATTTTTTAAATATGTTTATATAAATATTTTATTTAAAGTTATATTACATGTTTAATTGAGAATGACCCGATCGGAGTCGAAACGCCGTTTGTTTTAATTTGTTGTAACATATTTTAGCACTTTTTAGTATATCTTGCTTATTATTTATATTTTATTTTTATTTTTATGGTTCGTAGCCTTTCTTAACATATTTTTAATTAATTTATTATTTGAACATTATGTTTGAGAATTATAAAAAAAAA
>NW_017306081.1:574423-577431 GCF_001594115.1 Trachymyrmex septentrionalis | reverse complement strand
AATATATATATATATACAAGTATATATACATTTAGTATTAATTAAATACATTGTAGAAATATGAACTATGGCCTTTACTGTTTAAATTAACCACTGTATTAAATACTGTTATGATAGCAATAAAATTATCTGTTAAACTAGTTTACCACAAGAATTTCGTAGCTGGGCGTACTGCACACTCATGAAAGTTACCACGGAGGAACAATGGCTGGCACTCCTGAAAAAATACAACGAATCAACGGTACATGATAAGAAAAGCCTCGCCTTCGCATTGGGTTGTCATGCAAACGCGAGTCTATTGCAAAGGTGAGATACATTCTGCATTTCATGATAGAATGAAATTACATTAAAATTCTTAATAGACAGATACAATATAAAGAGTGTTAAGTAAATATTTGTTTAAATAATATTTTAAATTATAATTATTTAAATATATATTACAATTTCTTATTGCATATTATAATAATTGCTTCTAGATATCTGTCTACAATATATTCACAAAAGAACGTAACGTCTGAATATGTAGAAATAGCTTTAAAGTCTGTTGCATTAAATCCATGTGGATATCACGTTGCAATACAGTTTATAACTCAACATTGGAATGAATTTAACACGAACACAACAGAAGAAAATAATATTTAGTAAGTTTAATAAAATTTACAATTGGCAAGAAAACTCTTTTGACAATTTTTAAATTGTCGAAAAAATAATTATTATAAAATTTAATAAGTATCAATTATCTTTTGTATGATCATCCGACTATTATTGTCTGACGTTCGTTACTTCATTGCTGTACTTTCAGCGCAAATGTTACCTTGATCGTATTGTATGCTTTCTCGAAAAACATTCGTCAAGAAGAAGACATAAAATGGGTAAGAAAATTGCACGAGTGATGAAATTTAACAAGAATCGAAAAGTGAACGATATCTGTCTCTGGAAACATATATATGTATATGTATATACTTCGGGTATTAAAAGTATCGAATCATTATATAACAATTGCAATCTTTTTTTTTTATTAGCTACTACAATTGAAAGGCAAAAATGAGAAATATGATACCGTGATCGAAAAGCTTATTAGTAGAGCTCAGACTAATATCGTGTGGTATAAAAAGGAGAAAAACGAGGTAACTATCGAGTCTGGTTGCTCAAAAAGTGAAATGAATTTTGCACTTGGTAAACGTTTTACTATCAAGTTTTTTTTTGTATTAAAATTTGCACATTTTTGCACACATTTGTACTGTTTTCTTAATTAATAATTATAGCTAATAGCATCCAACATATATTAATTTGTATTAATTTTATTTAAGTAAAAAAAAAAGAATAAGATACGATAAAATGTATCCATTCGCTTTTAATGTTGTTAAAAAAAAATAATATACTTGCTATTAAAGTCTAATTTTCCAATTTTTTTTCTACAGACATTGAAGATACTAGAAGAAATTTCTGTAAAATATGCCGAGACAATAGATTGTAAAAAGCAAAGTTAATGGAAATACTATGTTAAAAATTCATTCAAATCAATGCAACCATGCAATTATTCAACACGAACAAAATAATTACAAATAATTGTAGTACGATCAGTTTGTACAGACTTTGATATCATGACTTTACGATCAAAACCTAAAATTTTACTACATTAATTTTTATTTATTGATGAAAAATAATTTTATAAAAAATGTACATTTTTATAGAGTCAGATAAAGAAAATTTCCTAAGAATTGTATGCTGCTAATCTCCCCTTCCCAGTGCAAGATAAAGTATCATATACTAGAAATTATGATAATGCATCATATATATATATATATATTCTTTATTATAAATTAAAAATTTTAATTATGTAATCCACTTAACAGAAATACATATTTTTTGTTAAAGAAATATATGGATTTAGAATTATCCACTAAAATTTTTGTTAGTCTTATTTCTTTTTAAGAATTTTTCAAGTTCAAAGTTGTGAAAAATAAGATTGTGAAACATAAAATTATTTCAAATCATTACTATTTAAAAATTAGGAAAAGTTTCAAGGTTATCAAGATCAATATATTCTAATTAAAGATTAAAGAAAAACTTTTATTTTGACTTTCCCTACTCGAGAAATTATCTATTGAATAGGAAACTAAGATTGAAGATAACTTCTCTATGAAAAGAAGTCAGTATTTGAGGCATTATCATCGATACTAACAATAAGACGCGGATGCTGCGATGACATCGAAGTATTGTCAGAAGCCCCCGAGGAGTACGAGGAAGCTGCGAGAAGTTCTTACCGCGAAAAGTGACGGTGCAATGGTACCCCGATTCTAACCGGACAGTAACGAGCCGGGTTTTCGTGTGGTCGGAGAATGTTACTAAGGGATTGATTCACGGGCAGTTATAATACCGCCAAACCGAAGAACCTTAATAGATTCAGGTCAATGCTACTACTGTTCTTCGAAGTCGTTCATTATGTGGGAAGAGCGGGCCTCGTTCTCATGCCACACAGGTCGCCAGTAACCTGTATATGCAGCGGACTCCTTGTCAAGAGGATTCGTTGTAACACCCAAAACCCGAAGTCAAGATAGGACTCTTAAGAAAACCTTTTCTTTTGTATGATACCTTCTTTTATTCTTCATACGTCGCGTGCAATTTGATATAAAACAGATTTTATTCTTATTTATATTTATATGTATACATGCATATGTAATTATGTCATTATTAGGAAAAATAGACATACTAAAAGTCAAATAAAAATCGTTAAACTAATGATTAGACTAACATGATTAATACAGTTAATAAGTTAGATATTAATTGATTTTTTTTTAGTTATAAATCTTGTCATATGTTTTGTTATTATAATAAATTTAATTTTTTATATATTATATAATAGAATTAAATGATGATTTTATTATCTAAAAATTATTTTACGAATTAGAAACGCTAATAGTTACATATTAATAATTATAAAATTATAGAAGTTTCTTGTAAGGGAAGTTGATTGGTAACTTTCTCACGCCTGAATAGTTACCCTG
>NW_017306081.1:561880-573958 GCF_001594115.1 Trachymyrmex septentrionalis | reverse complement strand
TTCGTATAAAACTAAATGTTTTATAACTTTTTGACTCTTATTCGTCGTTTATTTTGTTTGTTTATTTATGTTAAAATAAAAAAGATTATAAAGCCCTTTTCCACAGTTAATATGTAAAGTTAGAAGAAACAAGTAAGGTTAGGAGATTAAAGAAGAAATCCTCTTCTCTAGAAAAAAGGGGTCAAAGAGCGCTACTGTATTCTTAAATGCATTAGGGACGCGCAAAAGAAAGAAAGAAAGGAATAGGAAGGAAGTCCTCGTCGTGTCGATTCGGCGAACGGACTCCCTGCGCGTGTGCTCCTTGCTTGAGCGCGAGCCAGGACCCTTCCTGAAGTTAATGATTCGGTCATTGCGATGGGTGGCGGTGGTGGTGGAGAGTGGTGGAAACGAAGTAGTGTGGGCCTGGCGTGTAGAGTAGGAGAAGACTGCGCCAGGAGGGCGAGAGCAGGAGAGGAGGATCAGACTGCACAGGAAAGTAAGCTCGATCCCAGTTCGAACGCTTCGGTTCGGTCTTACGGGTTTAGTCTTGAACAGTGGATTGTTACCGTAGCTGATCGGAAAGATCGGGATAGACACCTGAGGGTTAGATATCTTATACATCGCTGCTCACCTATAAATAAGCGAGCGGGTTGGCGCCATGCACCACTGTTCACGTCTCCTCTAAGAAAGGCGACATCGCTTTATATAATCACTAAAAAGCGCACTGATCATCTTTTTCGGTCTTCCGAGGAGTGATCTTTAATTGTTTATTTGAGGGAAGGAATCCGCGAAATAGGAACTGAGATCGAGTAGACTACTCTCGGAAGACCATCAGCAATTCGATGCCGCACGCCGGCATTCCGACGTCAGCTCTAACTACGAAGATAAGGCGCAGGCAACAACTACCGGTCACCCTTAAAAGTACGTATGGGAAGATATGGGGTTGTAAATTGAAGATTATGCGATGCATATTTACAGTAGCGTTTATCATTTAATGATGGATCGAAATAGAAATGTTAATTACTTTGCATACTTCATTATTGTCTGCAACGATTTTGCATCAATATATTATTAATTTGATCTATATATCTTGTTATAATTTTATTAAAAGGATTTTATTTATAATTAAATGTTTAAATTTTAAGATTATTGTTGATCTTTTGTATTGAATCTTTTGTTTTATAATTGTAACGTTATTCTCGTTGTTGTATTATCAATTAAATGTAACGTTAAACAACATGTATAAATAGTTTTCAAGTTATAAGAAATTGAAAAAAAATAAATAAAAATCTTATAAAAATTTTTATTCTGATATAAAATTTTAAAATTATAAGTATATTATAATTAGCGCCAAGACACTACCATGTCTCCTGATATAAAACGTATAAAACATTTCGTATAAAGCTAAAGTGGATTGACAAGAATTACTTGCAAAAGCTGATCTTGTTGAAGTACCGTTTTAATTTAATTAAAAGATTCTTGATAGTATGATTTTGAGTATCCCATTTATAATATAAAAATTGATAGTTAGTAATTAAAAAGCAAAATTGTGAAATGTTAAATTTATCATAAAATATTATATTTTTTACCAAAAACAAAACCATTAATTTAATTTGATTTAACTTCTCTAATTCAAAGAACTTATGTAGAGAATATGTGTAGTGTAGTCAGTGGTACAAGAGCATTATAGTCAGTAGTTCTTCGAAAGAAATCAAGTATATTAAAAATTAAAGTTATATTTTAGAAGTACATATTACATTTTCACTCTATATAGAATGTAATAATATTTACTTACAATTAGTTATGGCATTACAATTAGTTAGCATCCAATCACCATTATCATTAATTACAGTTTGTAATCATGCTTTTTCTACGAAACATGCTTTTTAAGAAATTTTTACAAATGTAAAAATGACATCGATCAATAGATTGGTCTTTCCAATCTCCAGACGCAAATCCGAAAAAATAAAAATATCTGCTTAATCACACACGAAGATGAAGTTTCAACAAACACGAATATTTATATTGAAACAGTTATCTTTGGCACATATAAAATATTTGGAGATTTTTATCTAAAACTTTAACTGAAAATTTTGTAAGAAGCATATCTCGACAATAAGTTATAATTAATGATAATAATGATTATTGATAATAGTTATTGATAATAGTATAACTAACAATAAGTAAATGCATTTTAGTGAATGTAATGTACTTTTAAAATATAACTGTAATTTTTTTAAGATACTCGGTTTCTTTCAAAGAACTGCTGACTACGCGCCACTGACTTCATTGTGTAAATATAAAATATTTATACAATAATTTAACAAAAAAAAATAAAACACTTAATGTATATTTATAAAATCTTAAATTTAATGTGTTTTATCAAAAAACAATTTAATTTATAAATAAAATATGCAAATATCATAATTTTTTCTCAGATAAATATTTATTTCTATAATGTGTTTTGTCCTCAATATATAAAAATGCGTTTAATAATTAAATACAAATATTTCTTTCAAATAAATATCTAATAATAACAATAATATTTTTTTAATAAAAGAAATTATTATTGACTCATTTATTGTGCTAATATCTGCAAAAGATAGTAAGGCTAATATTTCTTTTCCTTTTCCGGATATCGAATAATATGTGAGTTCAGAAATGCATGATGCACTTTCGCGAAAAACATCGAGATAAGCATAAAGAGCAAGGAGGAAATCTCAATTAAATCATTAATTATAAAAAATAAATCCAGATGATATTAAGGAGTAAATATGTGAGTTTCTGTACAAGTTTCTGTTTTTATCATTCGTACGATGCATACACCTATAATTAAATTTAAACAAATTTTAAATTAAATTAATAATACAAATCAAGCAATATATCAACTAGCAAAATATCAGTTTAACATCGTGTATTGTTTGTTATGAACTACATCTCTAGTTTGCTTGATATTCTAAAAAAGTATGAATAAACAATAAAGTGAAAAAAGCAGATTGCTCTATTTTTTGCTATTTACTTCTATATTCTTTTGTATCTATTTTTTCATCTTTAGAACTAAACATAACAATTTATAATAATTACCAATCTGAAAGAAGAATGTATGTGTTCTATATATAAGAGGAGCGCATAAAATATGAAATTACGTTTAGTATTAAATGAAATGATATACATGATGATATCTATTATAAATTATTTATTTAATTTCTTTCCATTTAATTAAAAAATTAAATCAATCTTAGTTCGAATTTAAGATTTTTAGTTTTTGCAAATAATATAATAATACTAAATTTTTCTCTTATCAAGTAAGACAGTCTAATGATAATTAATTATGATAAGTGGAAGTATACACATTCACACATAAATCAAGCATAAGCTTGAGCACCTTCGAGAGATCCGCGTTAATTAACGGGTCAGGATCCGACTATTAAACGCGTAAATTGACAGCAGGCAAAAAATTAAGAGGTCGTTATATTTCCGTTCGGCTGTCGTTAGTAACCCTTTTTCTGCTCATACTCCTCTCACAATCGGGAGGGCGAACACATCCTTCTTGTTGAAACTGTTGAGAACAGGCATTGAAGTCACCGACAGGCGCGGTTCTTTTGATGATCGTTGTCGTACTTAACGTATATTAAGAACGTGGTGTTAATTATAGGCAAACTAGGAAAAAAATTGTTGAAATAAGAGATGAGATTTTACAAATTATGATCGCAAATATAGACTGCGATATAGAATTCATTCAAATATGACGAAAGATGCAAATATTAATCTTTTTCGTAACTCTTCCGTTATAGGTAATAGTAGAATAATAATAATAATAAAATAATAATTAATATTGTTTTTAAAATTAATTTTAATAATAAAACTATTATAAATAATAGGAATAAATTGGTTAATGTTTTTTTTATTTCTTTTTATAAATTTTTAAATGTCTATTTAACGATCATTCATGCGAAAGTCCCAACTTACAGTCTTTATTCATCAATCGCACAGTATGCTCGATCACAATCGTCACTGTGCATTTTCACTTTATTTCCGTGACTCCCAGTCCGTCGTGTTATTCCGGTCTCCGCATTTACGCGAACGGCGAAAAAGCGGATTGCGATCTTCTGCTACCTTCTTGTTGACAAGTTCCAATCAGAATTCTGAGGAGGCGCGTGGAATCGGACGCAGGTAGCGTATGTCTTGTGATCGCAATCGATCGAGCGAATGAACGAATACGCGACTGCATGAATCGTACTTTTGTTACAACGAAGAAATAATCTCTCTCCGGGAGCGGGAGACAGTAGTCAGTCATTCGCCCGGTCCGCAAGTAAAAAAGGATGAATTCCTAAGATGGACTAAATGGTGTTCGAAGAGCTGTCCCAGCGGGTAGCATACTAAGCGTACATACGTATCGCCCTTCCTCGGAATTATCGTCGTGGGAGGTAATGCCAATAGCAAGACGGGATGTGAGTAAACGTATGAGGAAAGTGCAAAGAGTCATTAAGAATCCAATTCTTTTGAGATTTATTTGGTCTTACTGCGGAAATTGTGTGTCGTGCAAAGGTCAAATGTACATTATTATTATATAACATTAATTTGATTAATGGGAGCGTTTTTCTTTTATCCTGCCTGAAGATCACTCAGACGTGAACTATCCAGAATATATTGATTGCAAAGCCACACATTTGCGTATTATATAATAAATAAAGAAAAAAAATAAGCCTAATAAAATTCCGTCTGCTAGGTACGGAAGAGTTAATAAAATGATGTCTGCGCAGAATGGTGGCTGTGGTGGTTGCTCCTACCAGGATGTTTGGCATCGTGGACGCGATACGTCGAGGAGTACGACTCCATTAGAGTGGCCAGGTGCGACGCTCGATGCGGGGAGAATCATCCTGACGAGGTATGTAGGATGAGGGCACGTTGTACAAGCAAGATTATCTTAACTGTATCGCCATTAATATCTGTAATATTATTATTATCAGCGATATCTTATGTATATGATAATATTTCATTTCAACTAACACTGTTATATAATTCCATATATTGTATTATTATATAATATGTTGTATTGAGTTGTGGAACAAAAGTTCGTGACGCTACTTCATCTGTCTACATGTTTTTTTAAAAAAATTGACAAACACTATTCGAAGTTTTAGCTTTAAAATTTTGTTTCTTTTAATTACTATACGACAATTTTTATCTAAGTTACGAGCAATTAAAGTCAAATGCTTTTTTTATTTAATTCGCAATAAGCATTAATAATACATTTTTAGGAACATTTTTAAAAACTATTTTTGTAGGAAAAACTTTAACGTTAAACTTGCACGTTAGGAAATCGAAAATTTTTGCAGCAAATTTTTTTTAAAGCGCATGACAGACTCACAAAGTAGGAAGAAAATTTACCATTTTGTCTAGTTCGTAATTTTCTATATGTAAAAACTCTTAGAAACTCAAAATTTCGTTCATTTTTAACAAAGTTATAGCTGCTTTTTTATTTTAAGGTTCGTACAACGTTACGAACTTTTATTCCAAATCAATTACTGTGGATTTCAATATAAAGTTATTAACATATGCAAAGTTGAGAATTTTTAATTAAGAATTTTTTTCTATATTTGGATTACATTAAACGTTAAAAAGCGTTACTTGATAAACATTTGGAGGACATAAAAATTAACATTTTAGTTTGGAAGCCTTAATGACAGGGTAGAATATTAGAATCGCACAAACACAATCATTATCTTCAACAAGTCCGATCGTTGTTGGCGCTTATGGCATCGACCCGCGCATTGCACACACACACACACACAATCAGGCGGAATAATCGCTTCGATTAATCAACGCGCTACATTGTACGCCGCTGTCCGAGTGGAGATCGATTTTAATTTCGATGGCCGATTCGACACTCGATAGCGTCGCTAAATAAACTGGTTCTCGCAACGCTTTGTCGCCTTCTTAAGAATCACAGACGCGGACGTCGATGATTCATCCGGGGCTTGTCCAGGTTTTGCGGGTTCTCGCTCGCGTGTAATTAGTTATGCGAGTCCGAGCGTCCCTGAGTCCGCGCCCACTTGAATCTCATCGTCACGCTTGACGATTTATGAGGCACGCCGTGCCACCGTCCGTGAAACTTAACTCGAATGATGCTAATTCGGCAGTCAACAACGGCGAATCGATAACAATGTATGTGGGTCATCTGCCCAAAGAAACCATGCCATATCGTATAAAATGGATGTTTCTCGACAAGTTTTTCACAAGTAGAAAATATAATTTCATTTGTTACCGCTTTGAGGCTTAAATTACATAAAGGTTACAATATAGTTAATATTAAAAGTATCTTCATTTACACGGAGATGTCTTGATTGCTATGTTAAGCCCAATCTACATTACGTAAACGTAGTTGTAAGAATTGACCGACTACAATAAAATATTTTTCTTATAAGAAAAACGACCCAGAGAGTGACTGGATTTATATCTATGTCCGATAATTATACAAAACTTTATATAATTGTTTATATTATTATTAATTTCAAATACATTTAATATATAATATTATAATTTAATTGTAATCTTTAAATACAATTAAATTATAATATTGTAATAAAAAAAGCATATGAGATTAATAATAATAAATTTTGTGTAAATGTTCAGACATAAGTTCAGACATGTCCGCTTACGAGGGTGTTTATTTTATTATTTCACTGTGATTGATCAATTCTTACAACTACAACTATTTACAACTATTACGCTACGCAATTGTAGAATAGGCTCGAATTTGAATTAACCCTTTGACATCTCTAATAGCACTTTACGATTCTAACGTGTTCGCGTATCACAAAAATGTAGATAAAGTATATTTACAATACGAGTAGTGAAAGTTAAAGATTTTAATTAGTCACGTGATAACGCCACGACCAATATAAGAGACAACATCCATTGACTTGGCAGTAACTCTTCAGCGAACTTGGGCGCTTTACTGCTAATATTTTTCGCCGGCGTGTATACACACGTCATTACAGCAAACGGTCCCGAAATGATTCCGGAGAGTCGTTGATGAAGTGGAGGCGGTTGCAAGAGGACAAGATGGGATAGTGGACGAGAAGGAATGACAAAGAGATAGCTCTCAAGCTTTGACTGGCGGCCAGCAATAAAGTTCCGAAGTAATGGCCTATAAAAGAGTTGCACCGCGCGCAACTCACTAAGTTCGGATGTGCACCTATGGCGCACTAGAAATGTATCTTCTGACATTATCGAAAACAGGTTCTTATTCTGAAGTACCGACGATCAATCTTCTCGATGGCACTCGACTGCATCGTGCGCTTTCGCGCGGCGTGTCAATCTTCGAGAACTCCGCGATTGCAAACGATCGACGAAGCTTTCCGTTTCCGGCATCAATAGCACAAAGGCGGCAAAATTATCTTTGGCGGTGAAATTAATTCCTATTGATGCTGCATGGGATATATTTGCTGTTAACATTAAATAGAAATAGCGAAACGTGATAATGAAATCAGATGAATAAACTACATAAGTCCAATTTGTAAATTACGTTGTAAAAATGATTTTATTATGGATTTACTTTATTTTTGTACTCGTCTCTTTAATTCAAATCTAATTTATCTCAATACATAATACACATTATATAAATCGATAAAATTAATAAATTATTTTAATAAAATATATATAAAAAAGCCAATCACAGAGCCAAAACCAGCTATTCGGGTGCATATACTATAAATGTCTTTATTCGCATGTGAATTACAATAATAAAATCATAAACGTTTCAACTCTTCTTTTTGGGTTCTTATCAATATGAAATCTAATTCTAACGTTTCATTCATATCATCTCAGATTAAAATTTACAATGGAAATGGGAGGAGACAGGTTAAACTTCCTTAATGTTAGCTTAATCAGAAAGGGAAATTCTCTCATTCATTATTGGTATCACAAACCCACATTTTCTGGTCGCTACTTGAATTATTTTTCTAGACATCCTCTATGCTAAAAAGTGGGAACAATTGTCGGATTAGTAGATGGAGTTCTTTCGTTGTCTTACCCTATTTTCCATCAGAAGAACTTTGAACTAATAATTCAAATTTTTATAAACAATAGATACTCATTGAAACTTATTTTCACTAAAATCAAAAGAAGGTTGTAAAAAAAATGTAAACAAATGAATGATTAGGTTAACACACCTAAAGATAATACAACAGACAAGAATGATAGGAAAATGAAGAGAGATTTTTCACAATACCTTTTATTCCATTTTTATCGAAAAAAATTAAAAAAATTTTTTAAAAAGACTCCGTAATACACATGGAATACAAAGAGATTAATAATCTTAAAAAGTTCATTAGGGGTCATAAAGATGTTCGCTGCAATCTATTTCGAACAGACACTGCATATAAAATGGATTGTTGAGATTGTGAAGCATCGTATGTAGGCCAAACAGGTAGATGTTTGAAGACAAGCATAATGATCATAGGAATCATATAAATTGGAACACAACATTCTGTAATAACTGAACACAGAATTAATTATCAACATGAATTTGATTGAGAAAATATCAAGATATTAGAAAGGATACTTAATAAAAGATTAATATCGGAAATGATCCATATAAAGCAACAGAAATAGAGTCTAAATTTTCAAAATAATACTTATTCTTTAGACCCACTATATATGAGTTTGTTTACGGAATCGTAACGTTCTTCTTTTCCTTTCTCTTCCCATCATTTCTTTGTTTTTATTTCAATAACCACTTGTCTTTATTATTTTGACTCTCATTTCAACTCTAACCACTGATATCACAAGAATTTTACGTCGAGTCGTGTGAAAATGTAAGTGATTACATGTAAGTCTAATAAAATTTAAACTCAGACAAATAATTTTATTTATTCTCTTTGTTAATTTCCGTTTTTCTTATAAATGACTAAATAGAAAATCTGACAATTTGGTGAACAAAATGACTTTTGACACAATGTATACGACACAGTCGTATTTTTTTATTTGTGTAAGTTTTTATAATATTATTGTAAAAATTTTTTATTCATGATTTATTTAGCTATTCTTTGTATACTTATATTGGCTATTATATAGCTAAATTGGCATTTGGATAGGAAAGTATGTGCGAGTTTGTCATGTTTCATCACCTTAAATAAATAATTGCACCGACTTTAATTACATTTTTGAATAGATTTACTTATGTAATTTAGAATTAGATTTTACATTGATGAGGACCCAAAAAGAAAGGTTAAAACGTTTATGATTTTGTTATTGTTATTCACACGAGAATAAAGACATTTATGTGAACCCGAATAGCTGGTTTTGGCTCTGATTGGCTTTTTTTATATATTTTTTATTGATTGATTTGTTCAAACTTTTTTTTTATTGGTTTATTTTAATGATTTTAATTCGTTCAGAGAAAATAAAGAGCAATATTTAAAGTATATACTAATTCAACTATGCTTATAGTCATTACTTTTTTCCAATTATTTTTGGAATAAAGTTTAAATTTTCTATTTTCCATTCTATATTATGATTAGTGTTAATTTGCACTATCGTTTCCGTGAAATGTTATTCATTAGTTTAGTGTCATTTCCAATTAATGTTTGAAGTGCAAAACATTCATGGAGTATTTACAAAGCATTATTTCTGTCGAGATGTTTTGTGCACATTCCATTGGAATTTACAGTGTAGTATTTTTATCTTAGCACAATCCATTATATAATTTTCCGCATTCTTTGAATAGCATTTACTATTGCTTTAATTAACTGGAGTAATTGCGGTTTGATTAATTGACGCATTGCTTTATCGAATGCTAATAAAAAAAAAAGAAATAATTAGTATTTATTATTAAATAACTTAGTCAATATAGTCATTAAAATGGAATTTTGTTAATAATAATTTTATATGCTCGTGTTATAAAAATATAGAAGAAATCAAGGAAAAAATGTAATTGTCTACTGTTATTACAATTAACTTCATTAACATTAGCATATTTAACTGTTAATGCGAAACTTTATTTTGAAAGTAACGTTTAATGAGCAGACACGAATTTTTCAATATCAAAGAGGCGGCATCCTTTAGAATGTTGATGCAAAAAAAGATAAACCATCGCTATGACAATCGACTTCGTTAGCGCGATTATTATATCGCGGGGAACTCTTCTGGAAATTTGCCGATCAAATGCAAGTTCCATATGCGGCGTCGTTTTGATTGTTAATTATTGGTGTCATTGCAAGGGAAAGAATACGTGCGAAGAAACGAGGTATAAGGGAAAGAAGAAGATGAAGCGAAAAGAAAACGACGCTGGTGAATCGCCAATGGGCAATATAATTTTCTTAACGACGGCGATCGGCGGCCAGCCAATTCTCGCGATGAACTTCGATGGAAGGCCGCCTCAGCTATATCGATCTTAATGAATACTTCAAACTGCGATCTTTGCGAAGTCTTTAATTGGGGTAGTCCACCGATGCGAGAAAGATCGGGAGGAAGAAAGAAGAAGAGAAAGCGGGTCCGCGGGGGAGGTGTAAGAAGATGGAGCAAGGATCGGCGTGCATGATTTTTCAGTATTGCCGATCGACACTATCGGCGATCTTCGCGGCGGACTACATTAGTCTCCTGCCATACCCTAATCTTCGCGATCACTTCACGACGACCGCGCGCTCCAATCTTCGCGAAGAAGCTCTCGACTGGAACAGATCAGCTCCTACGCGCCTTCGGCACGATCGACAAAGAAGACGATGCCTCTTTGCCGATGCAGAGAGGGACAGAAGAGCGAGATCTGGTGAACTTCGTTAGCCTTCTTATACATCTTTGATTCGCGTGATCGTTTCGGATATCACTCTACAATCTCGGCGCGCATCGGCGAAGTTAATTCTTCGACCGTGACGACGCTTCATCAGATCGCGCACCTCGGATTGCTCTTTTCACCCTTTTACGTCCCGAGGGCGATTATCACTCGCGATGCAAGTACCGCGAAAGTGACAATCGTTCATTTATTTCTTACGATGTACGTCGAAGAAAATGTATCGGAGAAAACTAGAACAGAATATTCTATAATCTTTTCAGAAATTCATAGTCCGTATTTAAAATCTAACTTTTTAATCAAATATTTCTACATAATTGTAAGCATTTTGTGATATTTTTCGTTAAAGAATTTTTTACAATCTTTATTTTATTATCCAAACTTCTTATTTCATAAATGTAGAAATACTGTTAATACTCGTTAATATAAAGCTTTAGTTACATAAAATATACGTGTCTACAAGTAATATAAAATCTTGTAAAGTTAGAAATCTGTTTTTAAAACAATCCGCACACTCTCAGCTATTAATTTATATAATAAGATTAAAGTCACTCTTATTAAATTATAATATGGAGTTTACATATTATACTACACGTATCTCTGTAATTAAAAAAAATTTTTAATTGTAAATTACAACTTTGTTATGGATCTCTTAACTCATTGAGTCAGTAAATAACAAAAACATAGTTTATAATAATATTATTGTAATTAAAAAAAATTAAAATAATATCGTAAAGTGATATTGATTGTTTTATTTTATTAATTTAGCTAGAAATTATGTAATAAAATAATATATCTTTGTAATAAATAATGTCTTATTTTATAACAACAACGGTATTTATTATGTAAGAGCCTAGAAGTAATAATAGTGTTCCTTTTCATACTCTTGATAATATCTTATATTACCAAGTCATACAGACACTACTTTGTTATCTGTAGAGAATGGAATTCTAGCCAATGATAAACAGTGCCTATATAAGTTAAATCTTTGTGAAGTGTGTGTCATATAGAGATTCGTATCTCATATATAACTCTTTTCAGATTATTTATTAATTTATAATATTATGTGTATTTTGTATTTATACAATTTTATATATATTATATACTGTAATTCATGTTTTACTTATAAAATTAAAAAAAAGATTCTGGAATAAGAATATTTTGTAGATTAAAAAATTATTATATAATATATCCACTCCCCGAAACTGTGTCAGAATGTGAGAAGAATATAATTAACTTATACAACTATATACTTCTAATAACACGTAAAAAAACTCGATAATAAATAGAAATCAAGTCTGATAATA
>NW_017306081.1:560657-561770 GCF_001594115.1 Trachymyrmex septentrionalis | reverse complement strand
ATATATATATAAAATTTGTGTACATAATATTATATTATTAAATGATATATATATATATATATATATATATATATATATATATAGTCCATTTAACTTAAAAGCTTTGAATATTTCACTTATTTTTTTGATGATACGAAAAAATGTTTTAGATAAAAGTGTAACTATTTTATAGAAGACGTATTTATGTTGTGTTTCTTTCTATGCGGAGGCGTTATAGATAGAAAATTATCTCCGCTTTTTAGATGTAACTATATGATTTTTTTAGATAGTATAATTTTTGTAATTGTTCTACATCTGTACATAGGAGTTCTACATATTAAAATACAGATATCGAAAAATCGATAGTTTTCGAGTTATATTATACTTTATTCTAGTACATTTTGACATAAAATATTGAATACTTATCTCGTAAGTTATTATTCACTTTTTAAATAATAATACCTACCTTACTACTTTTATGCACAGAATAACGAGATAAATTAATTGGAATAAAAAAATACAAGTTGCTTATTTAAAAAATTATGCATTTTACAACTAATGCAATTACATAATTCTTTAAATAAGTGATTATACGTTTTTTATATATCAATTGATTCATTTCATTATTCTGCATAAAAGTATTAAGGAACAATTATCAAAAAATGAATAGTTTACTAGATATTCGATGTATTATGTGAATATGTGTTAGAATAAAATATTAAATTTCGAAAATTTATTGATTCGAAATTTATTGATTTTTTGATATCTCTTCCTTAATACTTTCACATGTAGAATAATTAAAGGAATCATATTAAAAAAACGAAAATTATTATAGTTATTAGTTAGTATACACATTAAGTAAATATATCATTAAATATAAATAGACATGCATGCACACAATATAAATAGTATAGATTCACAAAAACACAATTTAATGCAATATCTTGAAAAGTACTTAATAAAACTTTATTAAGTGTTTTCAAAAGAGTTTCTTGAAATCAGCTATAAGAATATGTAATAAAAAGTAAGGGACGTAAAAAATTTTATGACAAGAAAATTATAATATAAGTACTTGTAACTAATATTATTTATATACTGAAAATTAGTGATTACCATTTTTATTTTTTAGTTAAA
>NW_017306081.1:556902-560557 GCF_001594115.1 Trachymyrmex septentrionalis | reverse complement strand
AGAGAGAGAGAGAGAGAGAGAGAGAGAGAGAGAGAGAGAGAATAAATGAATGTATTTATTATTAATTTCCCTATTATTTATTGACTGTACTATTTGTATTTTATCTATTTAATATTTAGGACACATTTCATTTTACATTTTAAATATCAAAACGCAAACATTAGATTCCTTTCTTTGACTGACATAAACTTTAATGCCTCAAGCATATCCCTTACTCTCGTTTTTATTTTACATCTCAGAATAATTCTCATTCCCTGATTTTGCAGCTTTTGTAAATTATCTAAGTTTACTTTATTTAATTCCACCATAATCGATGAGCAATAATCCAATACTGGTGCCACAATCGATTTATACACAGTACATCTCATCATCGCCAATAAGTTTGCATCTACTCTTCTCATTATACCTAATTTTGCTTCTACCTTTTTACTTATGAAGTTCATATGTTCCAAAAAATTTAAATTTTTGTTACACTCAGATGAATGATTACACTCAGATATTTAATTTCATTTACTATTTCTAAATACACATTTTGTATCTTAATTTTAATATTTTCTAACGCCATTTTTTCCTCACTCCACTAATTATCATTACTTTAGTCTTATTAACCGTAATTTATTTATTTACAGCCACTCTTCTACGCTTTTCATTTACTCATTTAATTAATCAACTAATTGCAATGCTCGAGTATCCCGTGGTATCACTGCATTGCCAGCAAACAATCTCAATTCACAATTTTTGTTAATGATCATATCCATGTCATTTATGTATAACAAGAACAACAACGGGCCCAAAACCGATTCTTGTAGTATTCCTATTTCAACTTTAGCTGATTCAGAGGAATCCATTAAATTTAACATTTTGCGTTCTACCTTCTAAATAACTCCTAAACCATTTTAATACAACATACATATGATATATAATATCTTGTATATCATAACACTTCAATTTATTTAACAAAATCTTTTTATCAACAATCTCAAATGCTCTTTTTAAATCTAGTAATATTACACCTATCATCTTCCTCTTACCTATAATTTAACAATACCCACTGCAGCTCTCACAAGAATGCTTCCCTCTAAATTCCGACATATTTACAATATTAATTAAGTTATTTTTCTCTAAATATTCAATGAGCTGTTTTTGGACCACCATCTCTAAAATTTTTTTATACACAGGTAGTTTATTTATTGATCTATATTCCTCTATTCTATTTGTTTCTCGTACTAGGTATTACCATTGCTTCCTTCTATTTAGTAGGGCATATCTCTCCTTTTAACAACTTATTTACTAGATAGTAAATCTTATCATCTGCTGCTTCCACTATCAACTTCATAATTTCAATTGTAATCCCTTCTTCAGTACATCATTTTTATTTGCTAACTTCCTCACTGTGCTCCTCAAATACTCTACATTTCATCTTATTAAATACATCAAATACATTCAGTATATTTTATTTTGCCTACATCATTTATTCTTTGATTATTCATCACTAATAATTTAATACTGTCAATAAAATATCTGTTAAACTCATTTGCTATATCTTTGTCGTCCTCAATAATTTTGTCTCCATACCGTTGTTTTTGCCTATTTTTAGAGTTACCTTTTAATAATTCATTCAGTACTTTCCACATTTGCTTCGGATTATTTTTATTATTATCCAAGCTCGTTTTCAAATAAGCTTGTTTAGCTTTTCTACACTCATTCACTAACTTGTTTCTCTTTTCTGCCTAAACCTCTTCCAAACATCGTCATTTTTAGACATTCGAACTATCCTATGAGCCTCATCCTTTTCTCTTACAAGTTACCAAATTTCATTATTATCTATCGCTTTTTTCCCATTTACTTTCAACTTTGACTATCTTTATCAGCATCACCAAATCTACACATTTTATAATTTCAGTTATAATATTGTTCGCCAATATATTAGCAATTTCCTATTATACTAAGGTTGCCACTTGTTATTAACTTCTTAAATTCTTCTTTATCCATTCTCTTAAAATTTCTGTAACTAATTATTCTGTTATCAGTCTTTTACATCAAGAGTCCAATGTATCACCAACAGCAAGTATGTAATTATCATAGGTTCGTGCTTTACTTCTACATTCAATTCTATAGTAGAGAAAACCAAATCAGTCTCTGACCCATTAATGATTGATTTGGTTTTCTCTATTAATCCTAGTAACTTCCCTTGCCAATTGTTTGAATCCAATCAAATTTATAACTCTTATTAATTTAATCTGTGCGTATAACTACACTTTCAAGTCAACATTGAAATCTCCCATAACTACGATATTATTATACAAAACAATATTATTACAAACTCTTTCCATAAAATCATTAAAATCGGCATCACTACCATTTGACGAATGATATACCATTATTATACCCTTAAAACTTTTATCACTAATTTTAATTGTTACTGACCATCAGTTTCTTAAACAAGAGTTGATTACTTTAATCTCAAATTTGATCCTATTATCAATACATAACAATACTCTTCCCATTTTATTTGATTTAGAATCTCTCCTTATGCAAGTAACTCTTTCAAAGTGCAGCTGATCCTCAATCGCTCGCATTACACGCGTTTCAGTAAATCCTAATATGCTAGGTCTATCTATTCCAATTAATACATTTTCTATTTCATCTTTGTGTTTTAAAAACCCCTGAGCGTTTAGGCAAATCATACCATCACACTTTCTGTAATACTTCTTAGTTGTCATATACTATTTATAGTAGTTTATTTTTTTGTTTTCAATTTTTTTTACATAACACGAGCAATTTACATCAAAAGCTGAATGATGAGATTTTAAATTCTTAATTTAAAAAAATTTTAATTTTTTTTCACAATTTATACATTTTTTAATCTCATTATTACAACTCTTGGCTTTATGTTGCCCTGAACAATTACTACTACTGTAGTAATTTTTACAATCTTTTGCTTATGGTAGAATCCACACATAACAATTATAATATTTAATAATTTTAAAACTATCCTGCACTTTACATATTTTCCAACCAATTTTTACTTTCCCCAATTTAAACAAATGTTCTCTAGTTTTAACATCTATCTGTGTTATTATAATTGTTCTCATCTCATTTGTTGTCCTATACACAATTTTACTACTTATACAATTTCTCTCTAGTTGATTTTGTTCTTCAATTTTATTCCAAAATTCATTTTTACCTTCTCAATTTTCCTTTTTAACGTCAAATATTTTTATCTTCAATTTTTTCTTCTTCAGCTTTTGCACTACATATTTATCACCTAAATCCTTAACTACATTTTCTTTCAATTTATTTGCTTGCATTGTGTTTTGACATCCCAGTAATATTGCTTCATTTGTTGCTTTTCTTAACTTGGTAATTCCTACTCCCATTTTTGTAATATCAATTTTATTTTTTATATTCTTCTTTGTAGCTTTGCTAAAATTTTCTTCAGTTGTTCTCGGCCTCACAGTCAATACTGCTTCATGATTATTTGACTTATACTCTGCCTGTAGCTGAGCTTATTTATATCCTCTGGCTCGTCAATTACAACTTATTTAGTATTCAATTTTCGTATCTCACAGTTCATCACTTCCTTAATCATATGCTTTAATTCTACTTGAATTGAGAGAGAGAGAAAAAGAGAGAGAGAGAGAGGGAGGGCGGG
>NW_017306081.1:553968-556888 GCF_001594115.1 Trachymyrmex septentrionalis | reverse complement strand
GAGGGGGGAGGAGCTATAATGAGATTTGTTTAAAATAAATTCGGTGAGTAAATACTGAACTACATGAAGAATTTAAAAAAATAATAGGTCATTTTAAAGGAAATTTAATAAGCTTTAAGATATTGTTAAAATTTAATTCAAATATTATTTTTTCTGAAAATTAAAGAAATGTAAAAAGTGAGCAATTCGCAAAGTTAAAAAATTATGCTCATAATATGAAATACGCCGAAATACCGAGAAATCGATAATAATAAAGCACAAAGTACATCAGTATTGCAATAAAAAACTTTATTTAGTGTTTCTAAAATACAAACAAACAAGCCAATATGTGCGCAAAATGATCATGCGATACATTGTATCCAGAACTCGTCTTTAGTTGGAACCAAGCATTGCAGAAACAGGCACTCGACATTCATTCTGATTATCTTTTTTATTACTGTACAATAACATTCATACTTCAGCAATGATTGTCACTCGGACATAGGAATATAGGTTACTTTGTATTAGAAGTACCCTATTTCATGTTACAAGTTTCACGCCTTACGGCTTTACGATTATCAAATCCAACTTTTGTAATTAAGCAATTTAACATATTTTTCTATTAATATAATGTTACTTTATTACTACATAAAGAATTTATTGCCAAATATTTACTTTTTTTAAATAAATTAAATAGTAAACAAGATTTAAAGACTTATCTCAATGAAACTTGAAGATATCCAAATTCTAAAATTTCTTTTTACAATAACTACAAGCTTACAATCTAATAATGCATTTTACTAAATAGTTTTCAACCTAAAAATATATTCATGGTGGAATTACAAATATATTAGTTTAGCAAAAACGCCGATATTTCATATTAGGCATCTATCTTAAAGTAAGAGACTTCTCTCTCTCTCTCTCTCTCTCTCTCTCTCTCTCTTTGTATTATAAGTTTTTTATTTATAAAGATTTTTAAACACAAAATTTTTAAAAATATATCTTCAGTTGTGTGTGCAATTGTGAGTGTGCGCGTGCACGCACCTATGTATGTAAAAATATTCAATTAATACAATAATTTTCTAGTTTCTTCTGTACGAAATAAAAAAATACTATGTCATAATCTGGTTGTTTCTGAATACACGGTTCTGCTCTGTGGAGCAACGGTACGGATCATCGGGAGTCTATTCAAGCGGTGCCCGAACAGGGGACTCTAAGAATCTCTGGGAAAGGGAACAAGCATAATAAAGGGGTAATGCGATACGTATGATTTCGCTAACAATATACTGATCGTGGCGCTACTGACAATGCGACCCTTACATTGCAAACTTTATTAACTGGTCAATGGCCCCAGGCAATCACTGTCGACGACGTTGTCCGGTGCGGTGTTCGTTTCGCTCGGCGTATTCGCTTCCCTCTGTAAAAAGTAGGCCAATAAGTATGCGAACCAGTTTCCCTGACTGTTCGAATGACATATGTCGTGGTCGTAACAGCGCAACAACGAGTAAACAATTTTAAAAATGTTCTTGGGTTTCCTCCGAGAAGAGCCCGCGATTTGTCATTTTGCGAATCTTATCAGAACTTGTCGCAAAGGTCGCCAGCTATATCCACGTATCAAGTGTCGTCGATATTTTGATTTCTGGGATATTTTTAATGTCAACATTCCTAATTATATTTAAAAAGAAAATAAATTTGCTCTTTTTCCGATTTTTTTTATTACAAGTAATTACATAATCTTTTATATATTTTTAAATAGCAATTTTTAAATGTTAAACATTTCAATATAACTTTTCTATTCTTGAACCTTTACTTTTTCATTTCTTTACAACATTTCTCATATATAATTTTATATTTTTTGATGAAATTTTTTTATAAAACATCGATGCAAAGGAAATTATCAAAGTGAGCAATTTAGTTTGCAGTTTACTTGTTACCTATTTTTGACAATTACTATAAAGATTAATATTTAATATGTTCATCTTTTTATGAATATTCAAATATTTGATTTTTTAAATAATCTCTAAAGTAAAAACTTGTAACGACGAATTATGTCGCCTTGCTGATAACTTCGTGCGTTTAATGCATTTAAATATTTTAAGCGTTTATCTAATATATTTACACTATTTTTTTTGTATAATTTTTGTATAAATCAGCTGTATAAATGATATTGTTTGTGCTTGTACAATATTACATTTCAGAAAAAATCTTTTACATGCTATTAAGTTTATTTTTTTTTTATAGAGTTCCTAAAAAATATTATATAGGTACTCGTGATTTAGAGTAAGAGATATGATGTGGAAAATCATATATATGATTTTTATGATTATTTAAAATAATTATCGATAAAGATACTTTGATTATATGTCATACTTTATATGTAACAAAAATTGCATTAAGTAGCAGTTTCATCAAGATCGTTTGTTTGTAATATAAGAATAATGTATTTTTTTCGAGTGATTCTTAATGGCCTATCTAGTTAGACGCATATGTCACTAAGTCACTATATAGATGATATAGTAGACTATAAACCAACCAACATCCGGCATAGATCTGCGAAAAAAAATGCTGCGTTACAATCATAAATGATGACTCGCGATTCTTCCTTTTACGTGACATGTCTATTTTAATGCAGGTTTTGATGAAACACAATCTCGAAATTTGATACAATGTATTTATTTTAACGACACTTTGAAAATTTGCTTTTAGTTGCTATTAAGCTTAACGACACGCATTTTGCAGATACCATATTACGCTTGTAATCATACGTCTTACATGTCGCCGATGTTTATCTTAAATGTTGCATTTTTTAGTCGACTTCGTCGGACCTGCTTTCTCGCATCTACATTGTACGAAAATGATGACGGTATAAAAAGCAACGCGCGTTATTCGAATGCATATATATTAGGTTGAAATATATATATATATATATATTGTGACGTGA
>NW_017306081.1:548973-553026 GCF_001594115.1 Trachymyrmex septentrionalis | reverse complement strand
ATATATAGACACTAAGAAATATACCCCAGTGCATATGTAATAATAATATTCATAAATTATAAAAATTTCATAAACACATATATATATATATTATATATGCACTGGTATATTTCTTAGTGATAACATATTAGGAAAAGAATGTCAGATGTACAGAAAAAATTAGGAATGAATATATTTAAATAAATCCTTTCTCATCATATTTGTCATCATGCTGTCATCATAGTGTGTGGAAAATTGTTTGGCGTCAAATTATACGAAACCTGGTTATTGTCCTGAGAGAATGTCGATGACGCCCTTCGAAGCTGCTTGTTTGATCGCCTGCATCGATGACTCCCGCTGTCCGGATTTGGCAAAGTGTTGCTCCCACGATTGTGGCATCACGTGCATGCATCCCATCGGTTTGGACAGTCGAAACGGTGAGTGTGGCAGTTGTTATTTTGGCTGTGTCCCAAATTTACTGTCAACGCTGATAATGCTATACAGTTTATATTATGTGCAATATAGATTTTCAGTACTGGTAGCCATTTTGGAACATAGCTTTTATAAGTAATGTATTTATTTCCCATTTGTATCATGCAGATTAGTAATTTTGTAAATTGCAAAAAAGAGTCACAAAGATGAAGACTTCAAAAAGTAAGTTTTACACTGTAAAAAATATTCGGAGAAAAAAGAACTAAATATGAGGGTGGGCAATTTAAGTTAAGTAAAGTATAATTAAGTCACACACACACACACACACACACACACACACACAAGAAGAATAAAAATCTAATTAGACGAATAATTTCACTAATTAGATGAATAACTTCACATAGTAAAATGTACTCAAAAGTTTAATCAAAGTATATAATTGACCGATTTGAAATATGATTAAGTGTATTAATATTAAATATTCATTCAACTACTACAAAAATGATTTAACTGTATAATAATAATAAATCTGCATCTACATGGAGATCAAACCAATCTCTCTCTCATGGAGAAAAGTATATTGAACTAATTATTTACGTAATTCAATGATGAGGCGATACAGTCATAAGTATATTTACAAAGTTGACTAAATCATTACTGGTACACAGTAAAAAAAGTTTGTATTAAATTTAACACATTTCACATATCTCAAATGGTCTACTCAAATTTTTGTATTAATTTAACATAAAATGAATATGTTACAAAGTAACACAAATATTATGTAAAAAATTAACACAAGAAGCAAGTAATACTTCGACACAATTTAAAAACAAATTTTATGTTAAATTGATACATTTATGATGTTAAATTTAATTGAAATTAGATGCTATTTTTACATTTGTAGTTTAGACAATGCCTTTGCGATAACATATCCAATATATAGATTTAACAGATACTTATTGTTACAAAGAGAAAATAATGCAAAATATTTTTTTACATATAAAATATGTAACTAATTGTACAGAACATATTTCTTCAATAAAATTAACATTTATAATATATTAAATCAATATACACATTTTATTTGCTTATTCTTAGAATTTATGTTTAAAACTACATTATTTTTATGTTATTTGTTTACTTACTCATTGTGTTATTTTAACATTGAAAAATGTTAAATCTTAATTTGTATTAAAATTCAATTTAACACAAAATATTCAAATAACATAATCATAAATTATGTTAAATTAAAACTCGGATATATTAAAAATTCGAGACAAAATTTAAAATTTAACCAGAATTTGAGTGGACTGCTTCTAACACAAATACAAAATGTTTTTTACTGTGTAGTGAATGAACATAAATGTAACATAAAAGTAACAGGACTTAAAAGTAATAAGAACTCAATAAATTATTAACGGTGCTTTACTTTGATTTAAAGCGAGAGAGCGTTTTGTAGAACTATCAATAAATGACGCGTGTAAGAAAGATTCGACGTCTATCTATTCGTATAAAGCGAGGATGATCAAATGGTTTTTTCATACACTTCTTGTCATATTATGGCGATAAATATTTTTTTTCAAGGCAGCTACTAATCAATTGATCTATATATTATAATAGAAGGTTTTATTATTAATTAAATCATTTTATAAAGTAACGGAATCAAATATTTAATGATAAATTCAATGAATTATCCTATTAGATAAATTATAAAGTCTACTTTACTTGGAAACAAAATAGAGATTACTTTAAAACTATTATTATCAATAATTTATTGAATTTTCATTACTTTGTAGAACAGTCCAGTCAAATGTTAAAATCAATCTATTCTACTGCAGATTATTTTCATCGTGCTTATAAAATTATTTTGATTAACGATACAATTATGTTCGTTTACTATCAATAATAATTTAGTCAACTTATAAATATTTTGTAGAAATAATTTTAATGATAATATTCTTGAGACTTCAACGGATGCTTTTTCAACGGATGAAGACTATGCGTTTCGCAGGTTTTCTTCGTTTATATCCATTCTTAGAATGCCAATGTTTCGTGAACTTTGCAGTTTACTTTATCAGAGCGAGGAGCAGCCTGATACTGAACTATTTCTCCGGCCTTCGGATCGTTCCTTTTATATAACGCTGCTTGTTAAAGTGGTGGGGCGGCGAGAGGAAGAAGAGAATTGGGATGTGAGTGGGGGAGGGGGAGATGGGGAAAATCGGTCAGTCTTCAATAACTGGGAGAATGATCTTCCATATTTTATTTATGTTATAGCCATTGTCTTTATTTAGATTGTTAAGATGTATCTCTATAGCCTCTCTATACTTTCTTAAAAAGTGTGATGTAATGTAATTTCACTGAAAGTGAAATTTTTCATCAAAAATATTGAAAAATCATTAAAATCCGACTAAAATTTCTCTGAAATTCTTACTGAAATTTACCTAAAAATTTTGCTAAAATTTTTTTAAAACTTTATCGAAAATAAATTTTTTAACTAAAAATCGCTGAAATTACTATAAATTGAAATTTTGTTGAAATGCTGACATTTTGTTGAAAAGTGTTCCAAAACGTGAAATAATTTTAGCAATTTTTTTCCACCAGGGTAGGTTGATTATTCTCCTGGTTTCTCCAATGTATACCATAGGACATACTTGTCCTACAGACATGATTGTAAGTTTCGACGTAAAATCCCTTTTCACACAAGTCCCAGTAAAAGACACATTAAACATAATAAAAGCCTCACATGAAGTCCCCTCCGAAGTCTCATCCCGCTAATAGATCACTACTTAACAACCACTTATTTCTCCTATAACAATTTTACGAACAAACTTCAGGAGAGGCAATGGGCTCTCCTGTAATCGCCAACATCTTCATGCAGCATTTTGAAAAAGAGGCTCTCAGAAAAACATCCAAAAAACCAGAAATTCGGTTATGCTATGTAAACGACACATTCATAATATGACATATGGAGACACGCCACCGCTCCATAAATTCTTTATTTTCCTCAACATCTAATATCCACTTCACTATAAACATAGAGGAAAATGGAAAACTCCCCTTCCTAGATGTTCTTATCATTAAGAAAGCTGACGGTACCCTAGGCCATTAAGTGTACAGAAAACCAACACACACAGATACCATAGATATTTATATGCCAAGTTGCACCATCACTCAGCACAAAAACAGTCAGTAATTAACTCACTCGTACATAGAGTTTTCACTATCTCCGACAAAGAACATTTGCAGACAGAACTCAACCACTTAAACAAGCCTTACAGAAAAACGACAAAAAAGACATAATCAAAATAATCAATAAGCACGCAAATAAGACCACAGTCTTTAACACAGAATCAGACGAAAAGATCCCATTCATTCTTCTATAAGTCAAAGGAACAACGGATTGGCAGGATATTAAACAAACACAATATCCAAACTATCTTCAAATCACTCAAAAAGATAGGACAAATCTTAGAAATCCTAAAGATCAAAGACCTTCACTCAGCTCCGTAGGAGTATACAAAATACCTTGTTCCCGCGGACAAGTACATTGGAGAAACCAGGGAATGGTCAACCTACGGATAAAAGAACACCAACGTGATATCAGGTTAAAACATGTCACGCAGTCGGCATTATCAGAACACA
>NW_017306081.1:539647-548873 GCF_001594115.1 Trachymyrmex septentrionalis | reverse complement strand
ACGTGATATCAGGTTAAAACATGTCACGCAGTCGGCATTATCAGAACATCGAAACACGACATCGAAACACGACACCAAATACTGTTTGACAAAACGATTACAATAGCCAACATTACATCATACTTTCTAAGAAAGTATAGAGAGGCTATAGAGATACACAAACACTCTAACAATTTAAATAAAGACAATGGCTACAACATAAATAAAATATGAAACATCATTCTCCCAGTTATTGAAGACCGACCGATTTTCCTCACCTTTCCCCCACCCACACCCCAATTCTCTTTTTCTCCCCCATCCCCATTACTTCAACACAGCGCAATATAAAGTGAATGGCTCGGAGGAACAGCTCAGTATCAGGCTACTCGTTCTGATGAAGTGAACTGCAAAGTTCACGAAACGTTAGTATTCTAAGAATGGATTTGAACATAGAGGAAATCTGCGAAAGGCATAATCTTTATATAGAAAGCACCTGTGGAAGCCTAAAAAATATTATCAAATAAATTTAATGTTTATTTAACACAAGAAAGATATTAAAGAAAGTTAAAGTGCTTCGCGACCCGACAATTAGTTCGACATATTTAACTCTGGCATTAAATTGGTTTACCTCAATTCGAAGTTCAATTTCCTGATCTTTTTTTACAGTGTAGAAATATAAGCAGATATTAGGACCTTTCTCATTTAATTTTAAATGGACTTTGTTTGCTTGAGTTAAAATTAAAAAATGAATTACAAAGATAATTAACATCATAAATATGTGGGAAATAAAGAAAATTCATGAAATGTGCTCTAATTCGACGTTTTAATTATATAAAAATTGACTCTTAATTAAAAAATATGCAAATATATAAAAAGCTTGTTAATTCTGCTGTAAGACTATTTACTTATTGTGAATAACGATGTCCAATTTAAATTAGATCTGCCAGTTATACCCGAGAATCTACAGATACAACAGCAAAAGAGGAATCTAGTACTTCTAACATGGCGCAATAGTAAGTCAGGTATCAACAACGTGTCTGAAAACAATGACAGGGATGTTCGGTATTTAGTCGAAGAGCGTCATTTGGTCGGTCCTAGGTTCATAGAATCTAGATTGAGTTCTTGGACTGTATGTCACGTGTCGACGAAACCACACGCGACCCTTCGAGGTAGGCTGAAAACAGGACACTGGTATCAGTTTCGTGTGGCGGCTGTCAATGGAAATGGATCACGCGGTTACTCACAACCTTCCAGGCCCTTTAAAACGAAAGGTGAGTGTATATACATATTATACAGAGCGTCCCAGAATAACCGCCAAATATTTCGTGAATTGATAGAGTGAACTAAACCGAGTCAAAAAGTCCTTTACTATTTTGCAATTTATGCAACAGTTAACAAGATATTCATTAAAAATCATTGAATATTGGTTTTTTTATAATTTTTTACTCAAATACTATTAACTTTACAGAAAAACAGCAAGTAAAAATAAACAAAACTTGTTTATTTTTTCTCATATAGTTCTGAAAATTTGTTTTCAGAATGTTTTAGCACCGCATTTTCTCATGTTGGTAAAAATAGTTGCCAATAAGAAAATGCAGTACCAAATTAATAAAAAATTCTGAAAAATTTCTAGATCTCTATGAAAAAAAAAATTTTTGTATTTTGCTGCTTTTTGTAAAATTGACTTTAAGTAAAAAAAATATTGAAAACAATATTTAACGATTTTTAGTAATTAATATCTTAACTAAAACTTGAAAAAATTACAAAATGGTAAAGAACTTTTCAACTTAGTTTAGTCGGCTCTACCAGCACACGAAATATTTGGCGTTCATTTTGGGACACTCTATATACATCTCGCAATTTTTGATAAAGCGCTCTCTAGATAGAGCGGACTAAATTAAGTCGAAAAGTTTTCTACCATTTTGCAATTTTTGCAATTAACGAGATATTATTTCATGAAGATAGTCAAATTCGCCCGACTTACCGCCAAATAAAAGCACGCGGCGAAATAGGACTGCCCAGAGAGATGCATGTTCTTCGTCACTAGGCACGTTGTTTACAAACCATATTGGTATTAATGTGCCTAACGATCGCTAAAAAATTATTAATATTACTTAAGCTGTCGATGATTAAAACTTCTTGAATGTTGTTAAGGATGCTCTGGAACATTTGTTAAGATCAAAATCATTGAAAATCTTAAGATCTTAAAAATGAAAATAAGAGAAATCATTTCCGATAACCTCGATCTTAACACATGTTATCCGAGGCATGATTCTGAACAATATTTAAGAGAGTTTAATTGTCGGTCAGACACCTTAGATAATATGAATAATGTCGGTAATGTAACTTTCAAGCCTTATAACTCGAAAAATACTTAATAAAAATGAACTTTATTGTAGCGTTTTGAAAAGCTTTTGACATTAGCTATTAGGTTCTGGAATCAAAAATAGGGTATCCAATAAAAAAAAATCGATGTGACTTTGACCTGACATTGGTGACTTCGCCCAAGGTCAAATTGAAGATCATTAAATATTAAGAGTGAGGTTTTGCAAGAGATGGCTCTAATGTCAGTGTTGTCAAAGACATTCCAATCGCAGCTATTGTTTCTTAATGCTTTACTATTATTCCATGATATTTACTAACAATAGATGCAGTGTTTATACCATTTAAAAAATGGAGTTTTCTAAGGAGCATTTTTGACATACGTTGCTTTTGTTTTTTAAGAAGAAAACGGCGGTTGAAGGTTATAGAATTCTGATAAAAACTTATGGCAATGTTGCTCCATCAATTAAGACATGTGAATATTAGTTCAGACAATTCAAAAATGATGATTTCAATGTTAACGACAAAGATCGCTGGGGACAATAAAAAGAAGCTAGAAAATGCTGATTTGTAAGCATTATTATTAGACGAAAATCCAGCACAATTCACTTCAGAACATGCTAGAGAATTAAATATTGATCGTACAACAGTTATTAAACGTTTGACCAATGATATGGGAAAGATTTACAAAGAAGGAAAATAGGTTCCGTATCAATTATTAGAAAATACCATTGCAAATCGATTGAACATTTGTATCTCGTTGATTGCTAGACAAAAAAAGAAGTTTTTTGTATCAAATTGTTATTGGATGAAAAATGAGTAATAAATAATTTTATTAAGACCGTAATGTAATAAATACTAATTTACTAAGTAAGAATATTCAAACCTATAACGGTCGAAGCTAGATCTTTAATGCTTAAAATAATTCTATATGTATATGCATATATACTATATTTGTGGCTATTCAAACTGCGCGCCGAATTAGTTTTTCGAACTTATAAACGCATTTAGACTACTGGAATAATATCATAAATTAAATTGATAATCAAATTTTGATGTTCAATCTGGTAGCATATTAGAAGGAAGTTAATGTGCTAAAAAACTTAAAATAAATTTATTGCAAAAAATATTACCTCGGCCGGGACTTGAACCCGGATCTCTTGTATTCTGTACGAGTGTCCTAAACTATTAGATCATCGAGGCCTTAGTAATATTCTTTGCAATAATCGGTATATGTAGGAACAATAACACTTTTTTCAGGCAGCATGTATAATTAATAATAAATGATTTTATTAAGACCGTAATATAACAAATACTAATTGTAAGTAAGACTATTCAAGCCTATAATGGTCAAAGCTAAATCTTTAATGTTTTAAACAATTCAATATGAGTTATATATAATACGTTTTATATATATATATATATATATATATACACACATATATATATGTAATTTACTTACAATTAGTATTTATTACATTACTTAATAAAATCACTTATTATTATTTATACACGCTGCCTGAAAGAAGTGTTATTGTTCCTACCGATTATTGCGAAGAATGCATCCTATGATCGGTAATGATCGAATGAGACGAGGTCTGCAAATATGTTCCGATAATCTCTTGTCATTAATTTTCTACCCGTCTGACCAACATAAGATTGCAATTCTTGCAATTGATCTTGTATACGACATTCCTTTTGCATAATTTTGGAAGAGAATCTTTATGTACTTTGATAAATTGATTCAACTTGTTAATACTGTAATACGAGACTTTTTGATAAATGCCGTTGATAAATTTGTTGAATTTATTAGAAAATTATTGATAAATGGAATAGTGAATCACTTGATTTTGTCTTTTTAAATGTTTTTCTGTTGATTATTGTAGTTGTTTGATTTATTAATTAATTTTTATCCTTTCTTTTAAGGTCTTAAAAATGAAATTCAAAGGATAGTAATTTTCTAATAAAATATTAATTATGAATTCAAAGTTCTTTTTGTGGAATTATGTGAAAGATAAGAGGCCAATTAAACTTAAAATAACGCTTCTCTTTTGAAATAAGGTGTTGAGACCAAAAATTCAAAAATCTGCCCGAAAAAGTTAGTTTTTAGTACCAGTCGAATATTAAACTCACCCCTTAGAATAATAGTTGTGTGCAAAAAATTGATCAAATTACCACCCACTTCTAAAGTAAACTTCAATCTTTCATGAAAAGAGTTAAATCAATAAAGAATACAATTTACTTCGGAGAAAAATAAGGACAATGTCGTCGACGTACCTGTAATAAAAAGGCACGGCGAAATTAATGGAGCTCAATACACTGCTTTCCAAGTCCTGCATCACCAGGTCCGCAATAACCGGTGATAAAGGAGAACACTTCTAATGCCCATCGTTGTATATATTTTTTATAATTTTATTGTAAAGAAAAATATTTTGATTAAGATATTGTTTATTATCTTATTTAAATATATCAGTTTATAAAATCCTCAAAACTAAATCACAATTGTAATGGAATTGTAATCTTTTTAAACTCTACAATTTTTGTCGAAAACATTTTTCTCAAAAATGCATACTTTCCGAGATATTCAGCCGATCCGGAACTTTTGGTGAGCACTGTATAGGTATAAATAATATGATATGATACAATTAATGTGAAAACTTAACAGTGAAGAAATGAAGTTATAATGTCAGATTAAAATTTACAAATGTAATAAGTTTTATATTCTTATTCAATGCCTATTATCATCGACAAAAACGTTTCCGTCATTGATGGTCCAAAGCAATGAACGAGAGATTGATTGATATTTATTAGCTTCAATAGCTATGCACAAAATTTTTTCTTGGCCAATTTCTTTTTCAGTCAAAAATAATTATAAATATATAATAAATTGCTGACATATTAATAATTTTTATATTAATTTGTCTACATAATCAATAATTTCTTCCAACTCTACTTTAACATATTTTGTATGTTTATGCGTGTATGTTGTAAAATTATAATTTTCTTATAAAAATTGACGATGAGAGAGAGAGAGAGAGAGAGAGAGAGAGAGAGAGATTACCGTTAATTGTCCAAACTTGTGGAACAACTTGAAAACTTTATTGAAATTCGGGCTATTAACCCGCAGTGAAAAGTTTCAGAGTCGCGTTAATCTCTTGCGCAAATCGCTACGATAAATATTGCTTAATGTTGACCTTTCGCACGCAAATTAAGCTTTACCAGAATGAAGGTCAGTGGCTAACACAAAAACAAGTATACTTATCATCGAAAGGTCGTGAGTACGACAAATAAAATGTGGCCATTGTTATGAATACGGATATTACTTATAAGCAGCAAAAATGAAATCATAATTACAGATCGTCAAATTCAATTTGACAATTACTTATGGCAGAGCTGTAGCCGAGTTGCATTTCGACTGATTTTGCTCGTCATCTCCTTTTGTTTCATAGCATTTAGACCGCGTGCGGAGACATAAAATGCAGGGAGACATCGAACGCAGGGATGATATTAGCTGTAATTCATATATGACACTATTTATTTTTCTGATATTGATGGAATATAAGGTATTGTGAAAAATGTAATCAAATTTTTGTCTATCTATTCTTCATTATTCGTGTGAGTTTAAATCGCAGACTCAAAAACTTACATTCTCTTCAAGATATTTAAATTAACTATTCTTCATGTCACCTATTTAGTTAAAAAATAAGTTATGTTCTATCAATATCAGAAAATTCAAATGATTTTTCAAGAATAACAGAGCAGTTTGTTTTATATATTGTATTTATTTCTTACCACGTTATATTCATATTGTATTTATTTATTACTATATTTTATACAGAATATTATTACTATGTTTTATATCTATGACTAACAATAATTGATTTTGACCTCTCACGTACTCTTTGAACGTCTTTGTGCTAACGTGTCTTATATCATATATCATCGTACATACAGATACAGATTAAAAATCCCATTATTTTTTTTAAATAATTCTTTCTCTTATTTTATATTTAAAAATCTAGCTTCTTATTGAATTACTTAAAATTATTCTATACTTCTATTTAGATATTCCGGCAGTAGTTCAATTACAAAAAAATTATTTTATTTTTGATGCATAATTGTGTTTTTGTTTTTCTTTAAAAAAACTTTAATAGTTTAGTCGTTAAAATAGCAAACAAATAAATGAAAGTTTTATAAGTTTAATTTTGTAAAGTAAAAAATATAAAAATACAATTTAAAAAAGTATGTGCAAAATAGTTTAAGATCATTGCACTTGTTACATTTTCTTCAAAATCCTAATAAAAAAACTTATTTGAAGTTTCTTTAGTTTAAACTATGTACATATTTTTTTTATTGTCATATATTTAATATATAATAATTAAAAGAAATAATAATACATATTACATATTGAATATTAATATGTAATATCAAAATGAAAATATTAGTTAAATAAAGTGTTTTAAATTTAACATCTAAAAAGGATAAATGCTTTTATATCAAATTATTTTCCAAAAATTATTGACTAATTTATCGAATAAATTATCGTAAAATTTAGTCATTTTCTCTAATCATAATGTCAAATATTGACATTACAATATATTAAAAATAAATTATTATGTCAAGTATTATCTAAAATGAGTCTGAGTCGTTAATATATTTTTATATAAATTTTCTACCTTCATCACGATCATGAAACCAAACGAGTTTAGTTCATAAAAAAAAAGAGAATAATTAATATAATTAACGGATCATGTAAAACCGGATTAAGTATTCCTGTCGTTCTTAAACAGATAAAGAATCAGCTAGAAATTACACTGTGCACGGTTATCACTTTGATTCAGCCGAGTTGAGATGATTCATTTTATTACTTCATTTACCTTCAATACCTTCAGTTACCAAAAAAGAGAACACATTTTATACTCGTAAATAGAATAATTTTTATATAATATATTTGATCAGATTATTCTGTAATTTATTGAATTAACTTATATTAAATATAAATATTACAATATACATTGTACAATTTCATAAAAAAATATTTATATATTATTAAAAAATTTATCAAAATGTCGCGTGTTAATTTTAAATAATTTCTACATATAATATTATATACATATAGAAAAAAAATATATAGAATAAAAAATAGAATAAAATAAGTTTATCATCAAATTGCAACAATCGTTTATTACAATGAGAAATTATTTTTTATATTCACTGCAAACAGAACGTATACGCGTAGCATGTAGTCTCATTATATAAGTTTCATTATATAATTAGCATTGTACTGTGAAGAAGCAATGATCTGATGACGCTTCCTCGGTTGCAGAACCACGGAATCCGAAAGAACCTCAGAACTTGACTTTGTCTAACGCCCGGCTCATTGGTGGAAAGCTGCGTATTAATTTACGATGGATTAAACCGGCGTCGGATGTGCCAATATCGTTTTACAAAGTATTTTGGAGCAGATTTATCCATGGACCAACAAATGATTCTATTCTCGTCTATCATAAGACAATTCTTAAAGTAAGTTTTTTTCATTATCGTTGGCAGATTTCTTAAAATTTAATTTTTATTCACACAACAAGATATAAAAAAAATTAAATTAATTTTATCTTAAATAATTAAATGTAAACGTATAATTTTATAAAAGAGGTATCATCTCGATATATGCTCAGAATTAGAAAAAAATAAAATTGAGATATATCTATATATAAATCGAGATTTACTTTGAATCGATTAATTTTTATATTTACATATTATATATTAAATTTAAATACTGGGCCGGAGAAAAAGTTCTGCAGTATTTTTTAACTCAAAATTGTACACAATATCTTCGTTAAAAATTATCAAAATTTAAATTTAAATAAAGGGTTTTAAAGCTTGAAATTTCTACTTTTGAATGGTTACTATATTTTTAAAATTTATGTAAGTTTTGTAATTTTTATATATAGAAAATAACCTGACAAAAATAAAAAATTTTCTTTGCACTTTGTAGATCCGTAGAGTGCCCAAAAAAATTTGAACAAATTTAGACTATCTAAAAGCTTGAAGCTTTTTCTACAAAATCATGTGTGTGTGTGTGTGTGTGTGTGTGTGTGTGTGTGTGTGTGTGTGTGTATGTGTGTTTTAAAAATGTTCTTACGATTTTTTGTTCTTAAGTTATTCGCGGATTAAGTAAAAAGAAGCATTCTGACTCTGATTGCTCATAATTTCATTAAATATAATCGTATATATATATAGAAAACAAAATTTTTAAAGCTGAAACGTTGCTTTATCGAGTGATACAATTGCCAATAAAAAAATAGAATATATATAAATTTGAGCTAAAAATATGGTGTTACTTTTCTTTTAACCATTGCGCAATGATTATATATAATTATAAGGATAGTAATATCATATTTTTAACTCAAATTCGTATATATTTTACAATATAATATATTATAGGACCGTATATGTGATAACACAAACTATAGAAGTAAAAGCCTTAAAAACGTGCCCCAAAATGATTTTTCGGTCTTAAAACGCTAACTTTACTAAACCGCAGTAATACCAAGACTACATAAGCAGTATATAAATTCACACAAGAATTATATGTATAAGCATTTAAGATCCAGCTAGATCGTTTAAGGTTTTGATTTCTATAGTTTATATATTTTACATTTAAAAAATTATCCCATGGTATCATTCGATAGAGCAAAGTTTCAGCTTTAAGAATCTATTTTATTAATTTAGATACGATAATTTTTAACGAAGTTATAAGCAAAATCAGAATGTTCTTTTATTTAATCCACATGTAACTTGGTGACAAAAAGTCGTAGGAACATTTTTAAAAACGAACTTTTAGGAAAAACTTCAAGCTTTCACGTCAGATAGTCGAAAATTTCTCAACGAATATATTCTGTATTACAGTGTTGTGCTTAGATAA
>NW_017306081.1:521826-538688 GCF_001594115.1 Trachymyrmex septentrionalis | reverse complement strand
CATGTGGCCTTAATATCTCCACTATTACGTAGCAAATCCTAATGATTACTTATGGAATCATTTGTTCAGTAGCTCGTCGTTACACTATGGCGTTAATATACCAATACTCAATAGCCAATACTTACTATAACACATTTTTATTATTTACTTCCAAATATTTCGAAACGTTTCTGAGATACATTTTAGCATTTAATTACACTTACTTTCTCATTTTTCTTAAACTTGAGTTTTATTACACAATTATATATATTTTTGAGTGTGTTGTTTGCTATTTAACATTTTATTTGAATGTATATATTTTAAGTTACGCAAATTTAAACAATAACATTTTACTAATGTGGCCCTCTATTGCTATTGATTACTTACGATCTTTTTTTGAGGCTTTCAAAATAATTGTTTGGTAATTGATTGCAACTCTACTGTTCATCTATAGTTTATATTACGTGTATTATTTTTAGTATTAAAATTTTTAATACTGAGCATCTTATATGCAGAAATTATGTGAATGTTTTACTTTTTTGTTAATTTTATGACTAAATATTGTTTTCTAAACAAAAATAATTTTGTAAAGCAATTTTTATAGTAGGCCATATTATCATCCATGTTTTCCTTCGTTATGCAATGTCACCACATTTTTATTAAAGTGTTCTAAGTAATGACTATTTTATAACTTCGAGAATTGATTTAATAACATTTTAACAAATATAATTGTCAAGTTTTACACTTAAATATTAATTATTAACCAAGTTATTGTGTAAAATGTAATTGGGACGCCATAATACTATTTTTTCCTCTATTTCATGACTTTCCACGCAAAGCTACTCTCACCCCATCTCCTTACCAAGTGGCGCATGACTTTCCGCAGTCGTTATTTGTTCAAAAGTTATTAACAAAAAAAAAAACGATTTAAGAAATAACTTTGCTACAAAATTATTGCTACAAAAGAGTAGTATCTGCTTGGAGAAATTAGATAAGGGATGGATTAAATCGGGATGAGGGTACAGAGGGAGGGATGGAACCCCTTCCCCACGCATATTCTTTTTACACAAATTTGAACAAATAAAATATATAATATAATATATTATAGGACCGTATATGTGATAACACAAATTATAATAATTAAAACCTTAAACAAGTCTAGCTGGATCTTAAATGCTTCTATAATTCTGTGTGAATTTAAATACTACATAGTCCTTTTTGAAACGCGGGCCCAAATGATTTTTCGGTCTTGAAACGCTAATTCTACTAAACTATCGCAGTAATATCATGAATTAAAATTGGCAATTTTTACAATTTTTTAATGTTTTTTCGCATCTTCGAAATGATATTAATTATACTGAGTAACATATTAAAATCTGTAAATACTTAATTCTTATTGCGACAAATATTACCTCGGTCAGGAGTTGAACCCGGATCTCTTGCATTCCGTGAGCGTTCTAAAGCCTCTAGACTATTGAGGCCTTAGTAATATTTTTTGAATATTCTTAAGGCTTCGATTGCTATAGTTTGTGTTAAATAAAATATATGTAATAAATAATTATGATAACTAGTTATCATTTATTTCTATAACATTTTCAGATACTGAATATATATTACTCATCATATAAAAAAAGCATCTATTCGTTCAAGATAATTATAAAGTCGCTGAAATAAAAATTTAGCTGAGTAACCTGCAAAATGTTCTTTCCATGTTTTATATCGTGAAATATTTAGCAAGGAGGAGGTAGGGTGAGAGTCGCTTCGCGTGAAAAGTCGTAAAATATATTTTAAAGCAGAACATTTTTGTTTTACATAACAGAAAAAAAGACGTTTTTTTCGCAATATACAGGGTTAGTTAAATATGTTGCCAACAGAATTCTTTGATTTATTTCAAGTAAAAAAGTATAAACATGTGTCCTAAACTGCTTAATTTCCGAAATATAGGTAAATGTTAGCAAATGTTTGACGAAACAGTAAATTGCGTTGGAAATATCTTCCTGCATAAATATGTCTTGCTTCACGTGAGTTACCATTCGCACAACCGTAAACAAAGTGATAAAGTCAAAGTCAAATCCTCCTAGATCACCAAACTTAAATCCTTTGGATTATTTCCTTTGGGGGCATCTGAAATCATTGATTTATATCATCCCAATTGAGAATGAGAATGATTTGAGAGAATCGAATAGTTGCTTCATGCGAGGCAATACGTAACACACCTGGTCTTTGCGTGTACGTCAATCTTTGAGAAGAAGGCTCGATAGATGTATTATGGCGCAACATTTTCAACAATTCATCTAATTGTTTTATTTTATTAGAAGAACTGAAGCCTATTTTTGTTTTTCTGTATTTGATTAGGTTTTGACTAGTTTAAACTGTATTTCTTTCAAATATAAACAGGTTATTACTACACGTTTAAATTTTTGTATTTTGGAAACTAAGCTGTTTAGGACACATGTCTATATGGACTTTTTTACTTGAAATAAACCAAAGAATCGCTCTGTTGAATATGGCAACATACTTAACTAACACCCTGTATATTACTACGCTATTTTTTAAACTTTTGTTGTTGATAATTTTTTAACGAATAACGAGCGACGGAAAGTATGCCCCCTGACAGGGGGGGAGGTGGGGTGAAAATTGCTTCGTGCGAAAAGTCATAAAATATATTTTAAATACGAATAACGAGCGATAATTAAGATTAATTCATTGGAGGTGACTCAAGGTCATGATTTTGATAACATGTGTCAAGGTCATTGAAATCAGTGAGGTCTTCGGTAATATACAGTTTTACATTAGTTTTTTTATTTATATCACAAAAGAAATCCTTATCATCTACTACTAGAAGTTATATAAATATTTTTTACAATACTCTTCTACAATCTTAGTTAATTTGAAAAAAATAATATTTCTTTTACCTAAGATAAGATGAAGATAATCTATATTTTTAATAATCTAGATAAAGATAAGATAAAGCCATTCTTCCATCTAGATAATTTTACTAGATAATGGAAAACATTATCTGCATATAATTTTGAGCTAAAGAATACTGCAAAACTTTTTTCTGACCTAATATAATATATAACTATAAAAAAATTTTTTTTTACCCAGAAACGACAATATGTAATTCTGATGGTTTTTAATATGCTAAAATCAATTCGCAGCTAAACTTGTTCCATCACATAAGGTTTTCGAGATATCTTAATCGTAAAGTGCCAAAAAGGCTTTTTGGGCATATTTAAATTAAAATAACTCTAACTAAATTAAAATAAACTTCATATAATGGAAAAATATGAGCTACGGATTCGAATTTAGCATGAAAAAGTCTACGAAAATCACTTATGAATGGGTTAACACAATGAAATAAAAAAAAATTAAAATTGTAAGTAGAGCTTGGAAAAGAAGTCGGGTAACGTAAAATTCGAGTACCCACCCGCATCTACGTTACCCGTATACGACTTTGGACTAATTCCGCTAATTCAGGTACTCGCAGAACCCCGTCTGCAATACTTGCGGAATTGTGAGCGATATGGGCGATACCTATTTCGGTGTGAATATCCGTTATATGCTACAGATATCTGCGTGTAATTTTATCAATTTAAAAGGCGTTTTAGGATTGTTTATACTAATTTTCGTTTTGTAGTTAAGTAGTTTGAATTAAGAATGTACAATCCCCGCAAAGCAAATTGAATTTGGAAATGTGTTTAATATCCATAATGAGAAAACGAAACAGTTTAGCCATAGAATATTTTAATTACAAACGGAATGAGAATCACTACAAACGATTATAAAACACATACCTTTAAAATTAACAAAATTACACGTAGATATTTATAGTATGTAGCGAATACTTACATCGAAATGAGTATCGTACACGGTTTCACGGGTACTCGCATCGTACACGGTTCTGTGAGTACCCACGGAAGCAGTTCAGAGGATCATATACACGGATAACGGAGCGGCCGAGCGGGTACTTAGATACGCGGGTATCCCGAGCTTTAATTGCAAGTACGTTCACCGCTCTTAGCCAATTCCGCTACTATCACCATCCCCTTCAATTTCTTCACCAAGTCAGCTAATACATAGTTAGTTTTAAAACCTGTAGCAGCCTTGCCACAGGTATGATATACATTTAACGATACAAGATCGTCACTTCTCTTGTAAGAGAAAAAAGCCGGCCAAATTCGCAAAAATATATATATAACAAAAATTATAAAAAAGATCAAAAAGATTAAAAATAAAACCTTAAAAATTTTAAAAAGTTAAGAAAAAGAATAATTAATAAAAAATGAAGAATAAAAAGAATATGGAGTTCATAACCGTCACATAACCGTTTCTGTTCGTAACTCTAAGTTCGGATAATCGCGATAAAATATTTGAAATATATCTATTTTTTTTTATTATATTGTTTTGACCCATTTATAATTATAGTTTCATAGATTTTTTCATACTGTATTCGAATATAGCCCATATTTCTCTGTCATATTAAATTTACGAGATATTCTAATCGAAAAATGTTTGAAATAGGCCATTTTGACACTTAAAAATTAAAATATCTCGGAAATTTGATGGAGTAATTTGGGCTACGAATTTGGTTTTATGTCCGAAATGTTCAGGATCACATACTGCTGTTTCTGGGTCAAAATTCATGTCTCATGTATGTCATATGTCGGCCTGTGTAATTAATTATGATTAATTAACTTATTATTAATCAATAACAATTTTTAGCTTAGTTTTGAATACTCGGGATTTTGCCAATAATTTTTTCATCTGACTAGACGTTTTTAACGTAATCGAGTTTTTTGTACTTGCTTTTCAGGATAAGACCTGCTATGAATTGAAAAATTTGGAGCTCAAGTGCCAGTACTTCCTTCAGGTGCAGGCGGTGGCGATGTATGGTGGTCGACGTCTTACTTCACGCAAAGCGTCCAAGGTCTTCAATAGCACCGATTATATGGCGTACGGTAAGGTACCAAACTGACTCGATCCTCGATAATGATAGCTCATCAGTCCTTCCCTCAGTCTCCCTTCTAAGTCCAGTGTAATCGGGATAACCAACGAAAGCAGTGACCTTTCATTGAAGCCGACGTCGGGAGACGTTCTCGCAGATGCGAACGAACGCAGACCGGTCTTCATGTGCGTCGCATGAATTGCCATTGTGGAGAAGTCAAGGCGCGTCTAGTTTGGCCAACAAGTAGCGACGCTAGCAGGTATAATCTCACTTGGCAAGAGGAGTCCTGTTCACGCAAGAAAGGTCCGGAACATCGTCGGAAATCCACTTCTTGGAAAGTGATTCAGGTATGCTAATTTCAAATTCCTTTATCATTGTGTTTTTGCAAAGAACAATCATTGCTGTGATTGACAAATTCTCGTAAATTTAATAAGAAATATATAAAATACATCTCAATGTAAAATTACGCACCGAATTTAATTGTGTACAATTATATAACAACAAATAGTTACAATAGTAAAAAATAATGAAATAACTTATAAATAAATATAGTAACAATATAGTAACATAATTAATAAATAAATTATTTAAAAGAAAAAATTTTTAGTTTCTAATATTGTATTTTTTTAAATTGTTAATAGAAATTATAATTGCAGTTCTATAAAAAATAAGAATTCTATAAATATTTTTTTTGAAAAGAGCATTAATTGCTTTTGTTATCTTAATTATTGCTTCAATTATTTCATAGTTTCCTAGGATGAGTTTCGAATTATGCATGAAGCGCATGATGTATCATTTTATCCTTTTTTATTATTTAGTGAACAACAAAGACAAATGCATCATGTGCTTTATGCGTAACTCGGAACGTATCCCTAGACTTTGAAACAATAACATATTTAAAAAACACATATACACCTATTTTTTAGAACGACCGCACATATGAATACATCAAATACGACAGAGAACGTCATCATTTCGATTCCGAGAATTTTTCCTTGACTTTCTGGGGCAAGTATCTTGAAATGAAAGTCGAGAGGTCCCAGGTTCGAAACCTGGCTGAGATAATATTTTTTGCAATAACTTCTTTACAGTTTTTCTAATTTAATTTAGGGAGAATTTAGGGGGATTAGTAGCGTTTTAGGCTAATTGTGTTGAAAGTCCAAAAATTATCGGAGCGCAATCATATCTGAAATCAATTTATTTAATAAAGAATATATATTATATTATTCAAAATATCTAACTTTGATCAAAATGATGGTGTTGTATTTGATGTATTCATATTTACAAAAGTTTAACAATGCTTATTACATTATTCAATTTAGAACTGTGCAAAACAGTTTTTTAACAATTTCAATACGTGAAATTATTTCAAATAGTTGTACCAAAACAGATTCCAAATTTAATTTTTAATTTAAAATATTAAACAATTTGAAATAATTGATGTTCTTTTTCTCAGATCTCGATTTCCATTATTTAAGAAAATAAAATTTAAAAAAATTTGATAATTTTAATACTTATATAATAATGAAAAAAAAAAAAGAGAAATAAGTCTCGATATGTCTTAACCTCATCTATCGTATAATTATTTTCAGGCATCTCATTATGATTTGCGACAGCTTCAAAACGACTGCATGTACAGTGTAAATGTACGAAACATATTGAAAAACGGTGAAAATATCGGTCATGGTACTAGTATAGAGTTCTTCGCAACGGGATGTCAAGACGATCAGAAGCGGCGGAAGTATTCGCGGAGAAAAACAATGCGATGCAAAACAAAATCGTCCAGATCTACAAAACAGTTTTCCGGTTTATTTGTGATAAATAAATAAAAATAAGTAAACTTCGGGTTTATTTGAACGTATACGCAAAGCAAACGAATTGTAAGCTGTAATTGTAATATTTATAGGTTACGAATGTAATTATTACAATTATTAACAAAATTATTAATTATTAAAGTTATTAACAATACTTTCTTCATAACTTATGAATATTCCTCTAGCATTTTATAATTCAATTGTGCTTTGTGTGGAACAGTTACATAAATTCGATAATGCGATATTGCAACAACTTTTTAATGTCAAAATATAATTTTTCAAGGAAAGCTCGAGGCCTTCTATAATTTCTTCACAATAAAGATCGTCAAAGATGTAATTTTAGATTTCTTTATATACATGAATGTTTCTACGTTTAATATTATGTTTATTATAAATGTTTAATATAAAAAAAATAATTTGTTTATATGTCTCTTTGATATTGAAAATATATAATTTTAGCATGGCTCGCATTAAAGTTTTATATTATCGCAAAAATAAAAATGATAGAGCAGTGATTTTAATTCAAAATTTAGTTTATATTTGCGTTCTTCATTTCAAATGCTTGCACTTCCGAATTAAATGATTTTATTTTTTAAAAATAAACCATTGCAACAAATGTAATGAAGCGAAAATACTGCAGCGAAAAGATTTTAAAAAAGTTAAGTTGTTTATATTACTAAAAATTTTATTAATCTTGAGCTTTGACTGATTTAATTCATATTTTGCTTCGATGGAGCTAAAGTATAGTTGGGTTCTATTGCTAAACATGGAATTTATTTTGCAGATAGACGGTCGGATTAATAAAATTATGAAGTAGTTTGCTACGCTGCATTATTATTAATAAATATATGAAATACAAAAGAATTTAAGGTTTTTGAGTAGTCATCTCAGCCATATTGAATCGTGACGTCATAAGCGAGAAATGACACATTGATTTTTCTTTCATGTTATTTGTAAATAAACAAAATTTGAATGAAAGAAAATAACGAGATCGCTTTAAAATATTTGTAAAAATGGGCCAAGACTATTCTTATCTTTCCTAAGTCAGTAATTAGTCGAAAAAGGTTCGTAAAGTGAAAATAGGCTACGCATGCGCATTAAGTAAAAATTAGTAAACACATTTTACATGCCTTTTATGACTATTTATTGACTGTTAGGGTAAGGATAGTTTCGATCTATTTTTACAAACTTTTTAAAGCGATTTTATCATTTGTTTCAAAAATTTTGTTTCATCCAAATGATCTCTTTATTTACAAATGATATGCAAGAAAAATTAACGTGTCGCTTATGACATATTTTTCGATTATGATGTAATTCAATATGATTATATAATTCAGTATGGTATGGAGGAGTCTTAAAGACTCAGAAGCCTTAAAGACGAATGTATGTAGGTAGATATAAAACTTTACTTATATAAGAGCGTTGTTTATAAATGGTAAAGAATATTCGGAATAGAGATTTATCAGAAGATAAATATAGTTATAAGATATATTTTGCAAGATATGAATCGTGGACTTCCACCATATATCACATATTTATTAATAAAAAATGTATTTATCTTTTTTTAGATAATATTCAAAAACTTTTGTAAATATTCTATAAATGAGCTCTTTCTAAATTGATTACAATCTATATTTTTACGTTTTTGCAGAGCAAAATGATAAAATATTTATTCTTTACCAATTCATAAATAATAGATTATAAAACAATTTATATTTTTATGCATCACACACAGAATAAATTTTTATAAAAAATAAAATTGTTTAATTTGATTCATCTCACATCAAATTTAACTATTAAAAGAGAAATTCTTCCATTCTACAATACAATTGTTTGAATTTCATGATACTACATTAATATCAACATCTAATTTAGGATATACGCATATGTTAATAAATATCTTCTACGAGGTTCGTTTAAAAAGTTTTGACCCTCAACATGAAGATGATATTGCTCGTCGAAACCATTCTGGCAGCAAAAACCAACCTGGCTCAGCAAAAGAAAAACCTACCCGGTTTCTAGTTACATCTCGTTCAAATATTCTTTTTGCCATTTGATATTCGTTACTAAGAGCACATGTATAGCAACCATTAAAATAAAGTTTCTTATACTAACCGTTTTGTTAAGAAGAGTATTTCTTTATTGGGAACATATCCTATAACCAATCTGGTACAATCGTACATGTTTTGCAAGATATCTGTGAAAATTGTAGCCATTTTGGACGCTCAGTTGTTGTTTGACAGTCATTTGTACCAATCGATATCAGTGTTTTTATAAAAATGGAAAAAATCAAATATCGACGATCATCATCACACAAAACAAATTGTGGTTCGAATTAATTAACTATCCACCGTATTCATCAGATCTGATCCTTAACGACTTGTTCCTGTTTCCTATAGGCTCAAAGTTAGGCTCAAAAAACACAGATTTTCATTAAACGAAAACACTGACATCGACTGGTACAAATGATTTTCAAACAACAACTGAACAAAATGGCTACAATTTTCACAGATATCTTGCAAAACTTGTACGATTGTAGTACCAGATTGGTTATGGGATATATTCCCAATAAAGAAATACTCTTCTTAACAAAACGGTTAGTATAAGAAACTTTATTTTAATGGTTGCTAACATGTGCTCTTAGTAACGAATATCAAATGGCAAAAAGAATATTTGAACGAGATGTAACTAGAAACCGGGTAGGTTTTTCTTTTGCTGGTTTGTCAACATGACCAGTTATGGTGTGTTCGAGAACGTCACAAGTACTTCCCTCCGAGTAATTTAAAAATTTAAGATGCAAATTAAACTTTCTTAGATCGTTGGTATGTATGGAAAGGTGTAGGTAGGATTTCCGTATGTTGGTCGCTTATGATTTGAGACCCAGGAGTAACTTTAAAAAAAGCGGGTTTTAATCTTTTAGTAAAAATAGTTGTAACTTCTAAGTCTACTTTAAAAACTTTGTTTGAAATTCGTTGGAGAACCTGGAAGGGACTTTTATAAGGGGATTCCAGGCTTCTTTGTAGAGTCTACTCTAATAAAAACGTATGTATAGAGGTCTCGATAAAAAAAAGATTTTTTCTTCCTATAGTGTGAAACAGGAATGACTGAGCAAATGAATTGTATGAGACGCTCTAAAAATAATCGAGGCTGATTAGTTTGCTCTATGTTTAAAAAGAACACCCGGAAGTCGCAATGATGTCCCGTATAGCAATTCTGCTGCAGAGGCATTTATATCATTCTTAATACTAGTTAGCAGTCCCAGGAGTACTGACGGAAGAACATCAGTCCATTCGCAATTATTATTGCGAATTGGCATATTATTGCAGTTTTTAATGTCCGGTGCCAACGTTCAATCATGCCATTAAATACGAGGTGATACGACGAGAGCTATATTCCTGCTAACCTGCGAAATGTGTGTTTAATGATATACATTGTACATTACGCTATATGAACGTATGAGAAAAAGATAATCAAGTATACGCAAAAATTTTTGAATTGAAATGGAAACAATTTAAGTTTTGTGCTCGAACCTAAAAGATGCTGGTAAAACTTTATGATAAGCCATAGATTTAACATCCAATGAAATTAATTTGTATTCGTCTGTAATGTGTAACCTTTTTAATTTATCGACTAATTTGGAACTATTTTTAATGTAACTATTCGTTTTGGGAATGGATTTGAATAATATGTTGTGCAAATATGTAGCTAATGGATACAGCGGACCTATTGAAGAGACGATGACCCTTTATGAATTAGTCGATAAATTAAAAAGGTTACACACGAATACAAATTAATTTCATTGGATGTTAAATCTTTGTTAACGAATGTTCCAATGGAGATAGCGGTCGACTGTGTTAATGAACAGTGGGATTTCATTTCCAGAGATTGCCCTCTTCCTAGGGAGGAGTTTTTGAGAGCGATAAAGTTTATTCTCGATTCCACATTTTTTTCATTTAACAATATAATTTATAAGCAAAGCTTCGGCACTCCTATGGGCTCTTCTTTATCTCTTGTAATAGCCGACTTGGTGATGAGGAGACTTGAGACAGTGTCCTTGATGTCGTTGGACTTAGATGTAGTATTTTATTTCAGATACGTGGATGACATTTGTACTGCGGTTGTTTCCTCCAAGATTGATTTGTTATTAGACCAATTTAACTTATTCCATCCGCGTTTGCAATTTACTTCAGAAGTGGGGGGAGATGAAATTAATTTTCTGGATGTTACTATATCTATTAATAAGAACAGGTTTGATTTTGATTGGTACCGTAAGCCGACCTTTTCAGGGAGGTTTTTGAATTTTAATTCTAACCATCCCATGGCACAAAAGAGAGGGACGATTCTTTCGCTGGTTGACAGAGCTTTTTTACTATCAGATTTTAAGTTTTATACACAGAATTTGACGTTTATTATCAATATTTTATTAGACAATGACTATCCACTGACTTTCATTTTTGACGCAGTCAATCAACGTATAAAAAATTTGATTAAAAATAGACACATAACGCATAGAGGTTTGGCTGACAATGTCGAGACGAATGAATCTGTTTCTTGGCTTACGGTGTCATTTATCCCTTTTCACACTGAAAAGTTCAAACGTTTCAATAAAAACGACATCAGGGTATCTTTCCGTAGTCTCAATAAATTGAACAAATACATCAAAGTACAGAAAGATATTTGTCCACATACATCGAAGAGCAATGTGGTCTACAGGATTTCGTATGGTGATTGTGATGCTTCATACATGGGACAGACGAGCAGAAAATTAAAAACCAGGATTGCTGAACATCGCAATTACATTAGATATAACACTTCTGTCCGTTCTGTCATAACTGAGGATAGAAAACAGCTGGATCCAATCGGACGAAATCGTAATTTTACGACGAAGAGCCCTGCTATCGGAGACGTTTGGTTTCAGAGATGCTTAATATCAAAAAGCAAAAGAATGGTCTCAATTTACAAACTGACACCGATGGCCTCCACAAGGCTTATATTCCCATCATAAATAAAGTTTGACTTTCTGATACTAACAGTCGGTCTCCTCTCTCAGTCTGTTTTGATCCGCACTACTGAACGTACATAGTAATCGGCGCGTAATGTCTGTCTTACACATCTGCGTTCTTTCTTTCTGTACATATTCCGAAAGTTTTTTATTCCTTTTTGGACACACTCGTTTGTATATTTTTTTACACATGATTTCTGGTGAGTTTTTATGAGATTTTTTTATTATTTTTTATTAGATTTCCGGTATGTTATTTCATTTACGTGTAGATCCTTTTGTGTAAAGTTTTTAATTTTTTCTCTTTATCAACTAGAGCTTTGCCAAAAATTTTTTTAATACATTTGACGGTTCAATCGTACGAAAATAATGTTGAACTCTACATCAAGACTCACCCAAACTGTGAATGTTATGAATATGCGATCATTTGTGATAATTGATTTTGTTCTGCGATTTTTTCGTTATGTTAATGTCTGAAGAGAGCTCAATCCAGTAGCCGAAACTTGTAATTTGTAATTATTATCTTAATTTTGATTCTATCTTTTACGTTATGTAATTTTACCTTTGTTAATTAAAATATATTCTTTTGTTAATTCCAAAGAAATGTGTTGACTCTTTGCCCGTTACTTATTATTATTTGAAATATAGTGTGACAAAAGAAATCATAATATTCTGGTAGAAATTTCTATTCCATTCGAATGCTGCTGTAATGCTGCGTTATAAAATGTATATCATGTTTTTTTAGATAAATTAAATATTCTATATGTACATGCATATGGAATAGAAATTTCCTGTCATTTTGTTTAATAATGTATAAAATTTTATTAAGATTCTTTTACAATATGTGAACACAAGTATGTGTAATCGAATTGTAATAAAATACATAAATAGTACATATTATTGTATAAACCAATGGTACAATTCAATAGTTGATATCATATTTAACCATTGCTTAGAACTATGTAATCTAATTCCCTGTGTTAACTAATAATCCCTATATATGTACAGATAGGGGAGTTAATATATTTTGAATACAGTTATTTACTATACTTCTATTTCACAGTAAGAATAGTACAGATATGTATTATTTATTACACATACATTAAATATTGCTTTAAAAAATAATAACTTTAATAGTATATATTTGTTCTGTTCTTAATTGTTACAGTAATCTAATAGAGAAGTATAAAAAATACTGGAATAAGTGCAAAATGCAAATTTGAAAAACTTTGCTTTCGACAGAAAATTTCGGTTATTATTTTAGGGAAATTATATATTCTGATCAATAACAGCGGCATATCTCGCGTTTTTATTTTGTTGTTACTAATTAAAATATGTAACAACAGAGTAATACATTAATTTCGAGTAATAACTATTAATATTATTCAAAGATACAATTATTAAATTTTTGTTTAGTTTATCATGCATCTTATGTTTGATAAGTAAATATCGACGTCGAATTCAATTTTTACACGAAAAAAATTATTTTTTTTCAGCTTAAAAATTTACAAACATGATTTGATTCCGTTTCTTATTTTATCTTAATCTTAATAACTGTTAGTATTCTCTGCCATTATATCAAAGTATAAATAAATTATAAACATTATAAAAAAATATTAAACATTATAAAATGAAATAATACATAAGTTCTATAGTAATTTAGTTTATGTATTTTCTGTTTATTTATGCTTCACATATGTAAATGATAGCAGTCTTTTATTAATTTATTGTTTTGAAATTTATTGAGAAAAAAAAGTTCTGTAGTATGAATGATGTTATGATTGATAATATTTTTTATCGTAAAATGCTAATATGCAGTATAATTCGTTTAATAAACATAATTATTTTCAAAAAGAAATGCACCAAGCAATTTATAATTCTGAAGAACAAAGATAATAATTAATACACAAATATAAAAAAGTGCCAATAAAACAAAAATATTAATAAAAAAAACTCGTAAGTATACAAGGTCTGGAAAGTTGCCCGCAATGCTTCGAGAAATGATTCGGAACCCAAAAGAAGGAAAAAGAGCTGTATATATAAACATAAGTCCAGAAATAAGTCGTTTCCGAGTTATGTTAACGATTATGTTAAAAAAATTGTAATTGATTTTTCATAATTACAATCCTATTTTTTTTTATAGTGTATTAATTACATTTTGAACTACATATTTACCCAGGTGCACCACGTGGAAGTATAGTCCGCTTAGTATCCGCCTAGTAAAATAAAAAAGATGTTTTAAATAAAACTTATAACGCCAAAATAGATCTTAATGTCATTATTTATGTTAAAACACAATGAGTTACAATTGTGATTATAAAAAATAAAGGATAGGATAATTTTTATTTACAGTTTATGTATGTTAGTTTGTGTTGTCTCTGAGGAGGGCTCAAAAGTGAGCCGAAACATGTAAGCGCGTTTTAGTTAGTAAAGAAGTTTCACACTTCATAGATATATTATTTGCGCGACGTTTTCTGTGGTTGACTCCTACTGCCCGTATCCTTTTCAGTTCTTTGATTTATAAGGAGTCTTGATTAGTTTGATTTGTAATACGGATATGAAAAATAAATTACAACTTTCTTAATATAAAAATAATTATAACTCAAATACGATTTATTTCTGGATCGATCTTTATATGACTGTTTTTTTTTCTTGGGTCCCGAATTACTTCTTGAAGTATTGCGGGTGATTTTTGGACACCTGTATAAAATAAAGAATAACTTTAAATATGCATTATAGTGCATGCATAAGTAAACTGCGTTATTCGAATACTCGAAATGATCCATTTCTAATTAGATTAGTTTTGTTTTTGAAATACGATTATTACTGGAGACGTAATTATTCCTCGATAAATGTTGATTTTTAATTTAATGATTTTATTTACCTTTATTGGCTATATTATAAATATTTGTACTTTAATTATTAATATCGTTACACATAATAATATACTTTACGCATTTATATTTACATTAAAAATTTTTTTTAGTGTATACACATGTCAATTTTTCGAGAAGAAAGCGTAGCATTTTACACTTTTTGCAATACATACACTATTTAGTCTTTCAATTATGATAATGTGTAATAATATTATATAAATTTTATTTGCAAATTAACTAACTTTTTACAATTTGAAAAGTTGTTAATGAAATAATTAATAAAATACGATTTATGTAAAATAATATAGATTATTATATTTATAAGATAATTATTATTTAATTTGTATGATCCTATTAATGAAAAATGATTACTAAGAATGTATTTCTGTTTAATTTTAGAAATATTTACATTTCGTAAACGTTTTGTATTAAAATAAAAAAGGATTTTTTAAATAACATTCAGCATTGCAGTTTAATTCATTTCATTTTAGTATATTATATTTGTCAGAAGTGTGTAACAAATGATCAAAGAATGTTACAAATCAATAGCGTATAAATCATTGAAGTATTAGGAGTAAATAATGTATTGTAACAAAACTTACTGGGTCTAATAATTTTTGTACGTAGAACATAAAATGTAAAATTGTATTATTTTGCCATATGCAAAAAAGATACTTGTTATCCATTCAATAATCATCAACAGCGCCTGAAGATTTATGACAGACAGAAAGGAATATATCGTTATATTTACTTGTAGATATTATAAATTATACTAATAAATATTATTTAATTAAATTCAAAATTCTTTCTTTCTTAATTATGTTTTAACTTTTGAATGTAATTACAATTAAAATGTGGCGTCTAATAATTAATTATAAATTATGAAACACCAAATAAGGCAATATTTGTAATTAATAAAAATTATTATTTTAACATTTATACATTATCAAAAAAACATATTTTCTACATTAGTAGATAAATATTTTTAGACAATTAATATTAGTAAATATTATTCACTGTATTACTTAGTACAACTCCAATAAAAGTGAACCATAAGATGATTCTTATACAAATTAAACAAAAGTTTGTGGACAATAACTTCTTTGACAAAGACGACATGCTGAAAAAAGTATATAGAATGTGGCAGTATACGTATATATACGATATATGTAATATATAATAATAAAGTAAATAATAATCTATAAAGTGAATGTTAAAAGATAGGGTGAACAGTAATTGACCATGATACAGTGATTGACCATTTGTTATGAATTTGTCAACATATTAAATCCAAGTTAAATTAACAACTAATTTCACAACATAGTAATAACTGATCTTTACTAACTTCATATATGAATAATATATTCAATTTACAGTCCGTTTTTTATTTTCCAGTCCGTAAATTAAATTCGCAAAAAAAACTGTAATACATAATTAAATATTTAACAGTTCAGTTAAGGCTCCTGAGTAGTCGTGATATTGAATCGTGATGTCATAAGCGAGAAATGACACGTTGACTTTTCTTGCGTACTATTTGTAAATAAAGAAAATTTGGATGAAATAAAAAGATGAGATCGCTTTAAAACATTTGTAAAAATAGACAAAGGCTCTTTATTTCCCCTGATAGTCAGTAAAGAGTCAAAAAAGGCTCGTGAAGTGAAAATAGACTACGCATGCGCATTGAGTAAAAATTAGTAAATGCATTTTACGTGCCTTTTATGACTATTTACTGACTGTCTAGGGAGATAAGGATAGTTTTCGTCCATTTTTACAAGTGTTTTAAATCGATTTCATCATTTCATTTCATCTAAATTGTTTACTTACAAATGACATGCAAGAAAAATGTGTCACTTATGACATATTTTTCGCTTATGACATCAGGATTCAATATGGCTAGAGTGAATAGGAAGAGGTGGGCATATGACAGAGGGCATTATGTGACAGCCGCTTTTTTTCAAAACGCAGCGAGCGCAGCCGAACATTAATACACATAAAAGAAAAGTGTCACGGAAAAAGTAACTTTGATAAAGTTTCAGAAACCTATGAGAAAAATCAGTGACGGTAGAAATATAAAGATATATCTAACCAGACTGAAAATCTGTTTTTTAGTTTATAATTTTGTTTCTCAAGATAAGGCATTTTTTTTGATGGCACAAATATATATTATATATACGAGTATATATATATATATATGTTATAATATTACATTTAGTTTTATTTAAGACTATGTTCATATATATCCCCCC
>NW_017306081.1:519369-521726 GCF_001594115.1 Trachymyrmex septentrionalis | reverse complement strand
CCCCCCCCAAGCAGAACAACAAGTAAATATATATATGATATCAAAATGATTCCAAAATAATCATTAAAAGTCATTTTTCAATCATTTTCGATTCATTTAAATGTCTTTTGACGTTATCGTGACTTGCTGTTCTATTTGGATATGTACCTACTTATGTTGTGCTTATATGTTTTATAATGAAAATTTTATTTTTAATATTTAAACAACTTAAAAATTTTATTTTTGGTTTTACATTGTATCTATAAGTTTTAAAGATATAATAAACCTTCAAACGTATTAAAATGATTTTCTTTTGGCCTTGTAACACTCAATCTTGGATCAGTCACGTTCCCAGATCTATCACATAGTGCTCCATATGTGGGGCAATATGTAACAAATGGGGCACTATGTGACAATAGCTATTTTTCAATTGCTTACAAAGATTAAAATTTGGAAAAATTACCAATTGTTCAATTTGTTGAAAGAAAAATCTTTTTATCTTATAAAAATTGAAATATTTTTTTACACTAACAAGAAGAAGCGAAAAGAAAAAATCTTTCACAATATGTCTTACCCTACTCAGGAGCCTTAAGCGTACGCATTCAAATAGGTAAATTATATTTGTATGAAACAATTAATGATATAACTTTTGATATAACTTTTTATCACTATATATCGCTAATAAATACAAGGTTATGAACATCTCCTACATACTTATTTTTTTAATTCATGCAATAATTACGAAAATGAAAGAATGGTCAATAACTGTAATTGAGAAAGTTTTTACAGTCATTGACCATTTATTGTAATTTATATATTATTCACTAGATAATTATACCTCATAAATAAAATTATTATTTAAGATGATGTAATATTGTAGGGTTTTTTAATTTTTCATTAAAATGCCTAAGTTGTATGAAATACGCTCAAGAGCCATTTAACGATGCCGTAGATGCCGTTCGTGAAGGTATACCATGGTAAAGCTAAATAAAGCGGCACGAATATATGGCGTACCTAAGTAAATAAACACTTAAATTTAGAAAAGATAAATCACAACATTAAAATAACAATAGGTTTCTGTCCTACTTGGAATTTCATTAAATTTATTTCCTTTCCATTTTTTGAATTTTTTTCTTCATTTTGATGGTTCATCTCAGAATGATTAATTGTTAACATTCTATTTAACGTATGTAACACCGTCTTTATGTAATTGTTCAACATTCTTTTTTAAATAATTACATAAAGACAGTATATTATAAAGACAGTATTATATACGTTAAAGAGAATGTTAATTAATCGTTAGTCATTTAAAATAATAAAATTATATTCAAAATGTGCAAACCTTTGCAAGCACTGCTATAACATGAATTTCTAACCTCCTTGTATACTCTCTTCTCGTTTGATATGCAATACAACGTGCAAAGCGGAAGGTGAGAACATCGAAGATAATCCTTTTTCTTTTTCACTTTCGACTATCATCAAACGATAGAATTAGAAAGTATTTCCACATATAATTTTTATAACAAATATATATAAAATGAGGCTCGAAAGAATCTATCAGTGAAAAATGTAAAAAAAATCAGAATCTACATCAGCTATTCAGATGCACAAAAATTCTTTATTTTTCGTGTGAATGTAACAAAATAAATAAAATATACGTTTCAACTCTTCAATTCGGGTCCTTATCAATATAAAATATATAATAGATCGGAATTACATAATTAACGCAAACTCCAAGTTGATGATTCTCAACAAATTAATTCTTTTTTATCCAAATGCCAAATTAGCTATGTAATGAATAACCTAATGATTATCAAAATTATTACATTATACAATAATAATATAAAGCTTACATAAAGTAAAACCGAAGTCATATGCATTGCGTCACTACGTAGAATCACATCGCTCATCAAATTGTCAGATTTGCTGTGTAGTCATTCAAAAGAAACACGAAACAAAAATTAGAGAACTATTAAAATCATTTGTCTGAATTTTTTATTATATCCACTTACATGTAAGCGTTTTCTCGCGGCTTCACTTAAGAACTTGTGGTGTCGACAATCAAAGATACAATGAGAATCAAAATAATAAAGTTAAGTAGTAATTGAAATAAAATTAAAACTAAAAACAAAAGAGGATAATATCAACGTCACACTTCAGTAAACAAATCCATGTATAGTGAGTCCAAAGAATACGTATCATTCTGTAAATTCAAACTCTGTTTCTGTTGCTTTATATGGATCGCTTCCAAAATCAATCTTTTATTAAGTACTTTTTCTTCATCTAATATCTTGACATTTTTCCAATCAAAATCATGCTGATGACTGATTCTGTATTCTGTTATTACGGAATGCTGTGTAGTGTTCCAATTTATGTGA
>NW_017306081.1:505190-519349 GCF_001594115.1 Trachymyrmex septentrionalis | reverse complement strand
TTTTATGTTCATTTATGCGTGTTTTCAAACATCTACCTGTTTGGCCCACATATGATGCTTCAATCTCGACAATCAATCTTACATGTCTATCTATACAATGTCTGTATGAGGTAGCTTGGAACTAACGTCTTTATGACCCCTGATGAACTTCCTAAGATTATTAATCTCTTTATATGCCATGTGTATTAAGGAATCTTTTTTAAAAAATTTTTTCATCTTTTCCAATAAAAGGGGATTGCGAAAAACTTATTAATTTTGTCTTCATTATTGTCCGTTGACTTATCCGTAGGTATGTTACCCTGGTCATTCCATTGCTTAAATTTTTTTGACAACCTATTTTTGATTTCAGAAAAAATGTTTCAGTGGATATCCATTTAAAAAAATTTGTGTTATTAATTCAAAATTCTCTTGATGGTAAATAGGGTAGGACAAAGATAGAACTCTATCAATTAAACTAATGATTGTTCTCACTTCTAAATATCTCCTAAACTGTTGCATTTTAACATGATTTATACTATTCTGGATTAATGGAAGGTGTACACTACTACTACAATTTATTAAAACTTATATGTTATTTAGAATGATCCTTATCAATGCCGTGGATCGCCGAGCGGCCGAGATTGTTGAAAAAGCATTTTCGGTCGCTTGAAATAAGCGACTAGTATGAGAAAGAGCTCGCTGTCTCGTTCGTGCTTACGACGAAAACACATACATGGACTCGTATTTGTATGTGTGTTACAGCGCCGCATCACAATAAATGGCTGAATTTGTAGGCATGGAAAAGTGATGTTTTGACGACGAAATTTATGTTGCATGTTATTTCGTTATTATTTGCTTAATTGTGAAAATTTGACTTGTTTCGTACTTATCAAAGTCGTAATTATCGATGAAAACTAAAGTTATCTTGGAATTTTGTATGTAAAAGCATATATTTTACTCATTTCAATAGTGCAGACCGTGTGTTTCTGCCCGAATATAGGCTCACTTTACGTGCCTTTTATGATTATTCACTGACTATCAAGGCAGGAAAGGACAATTTTTATCGATTTTTACAAGTGTTTTAAAGCAATCTCGTCATTTCGTTTTTTCTAAAATTGCCTTTATTTAAAAATGACATACAACATAAATTAACATGTCATTCCTCGCTTCTGACATCACGATTCCAACATGGCCGCCGCAACTCAGTCAGGAGCCTTAATGTATAACAACATAACAATCACGTTACAGTTTTATAACAATAAGCAATGTAGCAAATTATGAAACTGTTATATGGCTATTATGTAACATCTTAAGTGTTACAAGTTATATTTATATTATATAGCTGTAATAATTCATAAGTGGGAAATTACAACTAACGCGGACGTAGAATATTATATACACGTTATATTATTTGTTATGTTCTGTTATATGGAAGTAATATAATTGTTATGTATTTGTGTTTGCTGAGTAAGATGTTCCTGACCTACGAAATCATTTATTCTTATGAAGAGCGTACAAGTAGAGCGGACTGAACTGAGTTGAGAAGTCTTTTATTATTTTACAACTTTTTCAATACTTTAGGAGATATTAATTTTTAAATATCACTAAATAAGCACGTATCGGCGCGGACTATTACCAAGTATACGCCCATCAGTCGTGGTCGCTTGTAAATGGTAAAGGACTTTTCGATTCAGTTTGATTCGCTGTATCAGCTCATGAAAGGCGATCCCGTAGAAGACACTCTGTATAATTATATATAATTTTGTATAACTAATATGAAATTACATAATTTTGTAAAACTTTTTTTCTCCCGAGCGATGAAACAAATAAAATAATCTTGTATAAAGTTAAGAATTAGAGAAGGAAGATAATTTATAGTACAGTAATAAAAAATTAAGTTTCCAATATGATATAAAACAAAATATATAAGTACCTTATATTTACTTATGTATCTAAAACTTAAAAAATATCAAAAAATAACTATAGATACGGATACAGGTATCTCCGTCTGTAAGGATCTAGATAATGCATATAGATATAGCTAGAGTATCTAGATACTTTTATCTAGATATGTTCCAACACTGATAAGCTGTGATGATAATAATAATACTCTGTCAGTTAAGTTAATGATTATGCCTACTTTACGGCATGACGAATGGCATTAAAAGAAATTTAAATACCTACTCGAGAATGTAAGTTGATATCAATTGTATAATAATTTATTATTTTTTATTAAAGTCAAATCTAAGAAATTTAATTTTTACCCCTCATTACTACTGTAAAATTTAATCTGGAATGAAATTTATTAAATATATTTGGTAAAATATTAATGTTCTGTTTCTGAGTAGATATAAGGCAATATAATCCATATATCTGTAAAAATCTATAATAATTAATGTTACAAATAATCTTTATTAAACTTCACTAACTATAATATATATATAATGTCTTATAAATACCTTCCTGTTGAAATATTGTGAAATATAAGTGTATAAAATAAAAGTTTATCCGAAACCACAACAAATGTTAATATCAAAATCAAGCGTAAAAATAAAATGTGTTAAAATATAGTATATAACAGAATTAAATACAATCTTTTTATCTTCATTTCTCCGTAGACGATATCACCTCGAATTTAATATTATGTTTTATCAATTTCTCGATCAGAGATGTTTTACCAAACGCAGCACCGGGAGTAAGTACTCCTCCGCTGTAAAAATATTAATACATAAAAATAAAAAATAAAAATTCAACATGTAACTAATTGTCTTTCAATTATCATTAATTATCTCAAATTATAAGTAAATAATTTTTAAATTTAAAAAAATGACTACAATAGACATAAGTGTTACATTGATAAGTAATTAATAATTTACTAACTTGTCAGGCATTTTGTCAGTTTCGTTTAGAATTGTTATTGCCGATAAGATCACTGCGATGCTAGTCAACTCATATCCGGTAGAATCACTAGACATTCTAGTGATTACTTTCTTATTAGGTGGATCTGCGTGTTGATCGGTAGGTTCAGCCAATTTTTCAGTCCATCCACTAGCATTGAACGTAACAGAAAAATATGTCGGTTTCAGCACTTCCAGATCCAAACTTATGATACCCAATGAAAACAGAGTCGGATACTGCAAATATCGCATATTATTATCTTGTATTATCTGAATAATTTTGACAATTGAGCAAGTATTTGCACACATACTTTTAGAAGTAAATTACGACCGCATGCTGTGCGAGACAAAACTAACATAAACATACCGATAATGGCCATCATCAGGAATTGGAAGAAATATCTAATAGTAAATACAGAATTTAAGAAAGATCTAATAGAGTAAGTACAGAATTTAACAAAAATTATTTGTCAATATTCATTCCTATCGGTATCATACTAACTTCAATGTAACATAAAATTGAACTTGCGCAGGCCTCTCTTTATACTTGTCATATAAGAATCGCTGTGTACGAAGAGCTACTGAACGATCGATACTCGGAAATGGTGCGGACCATCCTTCAGAAACATCGCTACGGTGCAATACACTTCTGCAAAATAAATGGAATTATTAACGCTGCTTCATAGTTATTATATATTTATAATAACTATTTCTTTTTATTAATATTGCACTAACTTGCACATTGTCTAAACATTTAATACGCATAGAAAATTTATTTATATTTGACTCATTGTTAGTTGAAAAAAATATGATTTATGAATATATGCAAGACATATGAGATATAGAATCGTATGTACCTTGATTTTAATTTCGGTACGAATTCAGGCAACTTAATAGGATATAATTTTTTGCGTAATGCAGGTAGTTCCTTTGCATAAGCTAGATTGTGTACAAAAGTTACCCAAGTTCCATAATTGCAAATCGGACCTATCTTGTCAGGAGCTAATATGCTCATGTATATTTCAATAGCATTCATTTCTCCTTCAAATTTTTGTTGCGTGAAAATAACTCCCAACTCACTAGGAATACAATCCAAGCCGCAAGCGCTTACTATGTAAATGCCAGCTTCTTTTGCTGCTTCGTTATATTTTAATTCCATTTCAATCATAAACTAATAAAATAATAAAGATATCAAAAATCATTAATCGATCATTGTACTATTATATTATAAATATAAACGTTATTGAATTACCTGTTCTTCAGCAGTGACATCAACATAATGAGTACGAGTAGCAATGCATGTTTTGACAACGGGTTCTCCATAAAATCTGTATGGACCACAACAATTGACAAGTATCTTTGCTCGCGCCGTCATTTTCTTAAGAGATTCCTCATCTTTTACATCAGCCAGAATAACAGGCACATCCACTAATAAAATATATGTAATATGATAACATTTGCAAATAATAAATAAAGTAATTTACTATTATAATTGGAATAATCAGTTTTAAGTTTTAAATGTACCAATATCTGAGGCAAATTCCTTAACAACTGCGTCTAAAGCTTCTTTCCTACGACCAGCAATACCGAATTTCATTTTCTGATCCTTACACATATAGATTGCATTTTTCACTACATATTTTCCAGTATGTCCAGTGGCGCCAAATATTACCATATCTAAACGATCATTTGCCATTTTTCTATAATCTATAGCAAAATATCATTAAAATTATTAATGTTTTTTTACAACTTTACATTTAATTTGACAAAAATATCTTTTATTAATACCAAAATAATCAAGCGTAATTTAGTGTACATTATTAAACAAACTGATGCATTGATGAATTGTCTTATACATATTTATAATACATACATTTGCTGACATAAAAATAGTACAAATGCAGCAATATAATTGCTTATGCATGCAATCAGTTGACGAAATTTTAAAAACAAACGGTTAGCAATAGCAGTAGGATATGCCATCGGCAAAATGACAGCAACAAGGAACGATTAATCATTCCACTATGAGCATTATACGGAATCTACAATAGAAATCGTAGGGTTTTAGAAAACCCTACGATTTCTATTAATCATTGATTATTCTTCTTATATTTGTGACTGTGATTGGTTAATTTTCTACAACTTAAGACCCTGTGATCACTACTTCTATTCTCGATCCCGCGTTATGAAAATATGACGGCAACAAAATATGTGTAATGATATCCATCCATTGTATATTATCTTTTCAAGCTATGAAGTTTTTTAATCATAATTCGTTGCTAACAAAATATTATCACGAAAATCACTCGTCCATGAGTATTATGCATCTCTACCCACAGAGGATCACGGAGATACATTAACTCGTAAGTAAGAATCATCTGGAAAAGAATATAAGGAGCGCAGCATTTTGCATGTGAAATGAGCCCTCCAAGTTGAGTTTTAAGAGGATACTGGAGTGATGACCAAACTTGATCGAGGTTGATTAAGGTACGTCAGAACGTTTTCAATTTCAAATTTAATAATAGTGATCTTTTTTTATCCATCATCTTTCATTCATTTCTTGTATTTACTAGAACACAACAGGCGCGCGCTTCGCACGCGCTATTAAATTTTTAACATTGTATATACAAATATATATATACACCTATACATACAGGGTGTGTTAAAAGTCTGGAAACAGTCGAATATTTTAAAAGTAAAGCATTTTTGAAAAAAATATTCCAGATAAAAGTTTAAAAAGGTCTATTCACTTGTCCTATAGCATCGCCAAGATCGGATCAAGGTAAAATTAATTTTTTTAAATGGAACATCCAATTTGTGTTTTCCCTTAAATCTCATAACGTCCGTTTTATGCCTGCTTGAGATGCTTTCATATTATTTACTTTAGAGAACTATTTATTATTTTCTCTGTAGGAAACTTTTTTGAGCGCAAACAATTTAAATGCAATTCACTGCATTCATAAAACTTGTAGAAAAAGTATTGAAATATGTCTGCTTAAAGTTTTTACAACTGATTTTTCCAATTCTCTTCAAACTGACACTGAGTCAGTGTCGTTCGTATTCAATAATGAGTCTTTCTGGCATGATTTTTGATTACTTTCCAACTTTCATTCTCATGGAATTGATTAACGTTCCAATGAGAAATTTTTCATTTGTGGGCTTCAATAATACTGACTGAAACTAGAAGTGACTCACTGTGTATGACATTGACTAGCCAAAAAAATGTCGAGAACCGGTTTTTGAATAATTCATAATAATGTTTGCGATATAGTTTGTAATTTGTGATCAGGGTGATCGTCCTTATTTTTATAGGAGTTATTTTTTTCAGTGAATGATTGACTTTTTGAACCAGTTACAAATAACGATCTTTTTTAATTCCGATATTACTATTGTCATCATAAAAAATTCACAATGTCGTTACTAAATCGTTATTATAACAGGTAACGATCCATAAAATAACGGCAGTACAAGTAACGCATTACTTGCCAACCTTATATATCTGTTATATAACAATTAATAATTACGTAACTGTATAACAACTAAAAATTATAATTAATTGCGAACAAGTATCTAGACATTTTTTACTGCAACTCATCATCAATCTACTTTTCAACTATCTCAACGGCCGATTGTTGTCGACTTGTTAGACCAATATTATATGCAACTCGTGATGATTTTTCACCACTTCGGAGACCAGCCCGTGTTATCAATCACTTCCTTTCTGTGCTCATATACAGATAGGACCGCAGATTTTTTATCGGATGCCTCATCAGTTCTTTTCATTACCTTTAAAAAATCCATAAGGAAGCTTCTACTTAATTTATTAAAACCGATGGATTAGAACGGATCGTAGGAGGGTCTCCTCTCCAAAGGAGGGATCGACACTTCAATTTCCTCTACACATACGATATGCCATGCTAGCTCTTCAGCAGTTGCTCGCAGAGGCATTAGTATTAAAAACATCCGAAAATCCGCTGGTTGGTCTCAGAACTCTGATACTTTTGCAAACTTTTACAATAGGTTCTCCATGTCTTCGACGAATATTTCGCGAGCGATTACTTTGAATCGATAAATAGCGCCATCTTTATAAGAGTTTTTTCTTTTTTCTTTTCCTTCTTTGTTTATACACAGATATTCTTATGTATGGATAGTTATACATGTACGAGTATATAGGCAATAAACATGTATGTTTAAACACTTGCTACATTTACCTCACAAGGAATAAGATTATATCGTCACAAAATTATCTGCTTTAAACAACTACATTTCTACTTGGACGAAGCGGAGCATAATTACATGATCAAACGAACTTACAAGTGAAGTTCGATCATAATTATGCGAATGCTTCATCCGAATAGACCTTTTCACTCTTTGCCCAAAAGATATCATATTTTCTAATTTTGTGACAGGACTTTAAAACATGAAAATGTGCACGCGTAGCGACCCAGCGCTAGCATTTCAATTTTTTTTCGGCGCAAGCTTTAAAGATGCTTGTTGAAAGGGAGTAGCATGAGACATGATATAAGATAAATCATAATATAAACCTATATGTGTTTATTCTTTTTTGTGATTCATTATCATCAAATTGCACAATACATAACAATACCCTTTTACATCAATTGTAACTATTATCTTTATATATCCTAAATAAATCATGCAAGCAAAATTCGAAATATTTATAAGTAAAATAAACTATTTAGGAAACTTGCATAATATAGCATTCAATTATGATTTTATATGAGAATTTGAGTTTGATCCTAACATTATTCAAGATTAATGTATATTGTGTGTTATTTATTCTCTTTTGCGACAATATAAAGTATATACTTATATATTTAATATTTTATAGTTTTTGCAGACGTCTTCATCAATATTGTCACAAAAGAGAATAAATATAATATAACATATAATATGCATTAATCTTGAATAATGTTAACATACTCAAGTTCTCGTATAAAATCACAATTAATAATAATTGCATTTCATATGAGCGTACCGTTATATTATTGTGCAATTGTTATTTATTCTCTTTGTTTTCTTAGCAATACGCAGCTTTTACAAATATCTTTATCAATATTGTCACAGGAGAGAATAAATAACACATAATATAGATTAATCTTAAATAATATTAAGATGCTCAAGTTCTGATATAAGGTCGCAATTAAGGCCCGGTTCCACAATCACGGTTAACTCTCAAACAAGGTTCAACTTATTCTTCATTCTCAGGATTGAAAAGAGATAAGAAATGAATTGAACTTGGTTAAGGGTTAACCGTGAATTGTGGAACTGGGCCTAAATGCTATATTATGCGAATTGTTTCTTAAATTGTGAAAGAAAGAAATTAGATTTAAGTATAGGTTGAAGTTTTACATTTGTAATGTGTGCATTGCGATTAGAAAAGCGATTACACGGTGTAGGTTTAAGGTTGAATTACTTTAGTATATAAGTATCAATTATGTACCACATATAACTGCAGTATTGCAATATCATTGTAATTTCTTTTTATATTTCATCATTCAACCTTTTTTTTTAATAATTGTAGCATTCAAATTAAATTCATTATGACGTTGGGCGTTTTGTATTGTTTATGAAAATTTTAATCGGGTTTGATCACATCTATAATTACAAAACTGATCAATCATAATCCGACCACCATCTCTCCGAAGAATGTAACGACTATTGATGGCTGTCATTGGTTAGTTTCTAATTTGTAGGATTTATAAGATTAAGTTTTTACAAGATTTATAAATCATTTGTTGCGAAAGATATTTATTTTATTAATAGCGAGGTTGCATATGTCAGTACAAATTTCTTTATATGTTTTGATGTGGACAGTTTCTGGTGCTTGTTACCTTATTGTATTTCTTATAACTATTATACAGTATGTAACTAAAAAGACATTTGAGTTACATTATGTACAACGTTCATCATATTATAAAAAGACATTAAACACTATAGAAGGCATGAAATAAATTTATCTTTTTGGAAAAAAGGGAAAGTAGTGCTGGAAATAACATGTTCTGCGAGAAAAAATTGCACTAAGTTTAGAAATGAATTTATATAAAAGCATTCGACACTACAAAAGGTGTGATATCAGTACAAAACTTACCCTTTAAAAAAAGCAGAGAAAAAGGCGTTAAGAGTGCATATTTCTCGATTCTTCGGAAAAAAAATGTGTACTAAATTTATATGTTGTTTGGAGAAAACTAAAACTATTATTTCTTGTGTTGAAACAGGAAGACTTTAAATGAAAATATTTTTGAGGAAAAATTAAAGTTACTATTACTATTTTTTGAGACGTTGAAATAAAAAGACTTTCAATGAGAATTTTAAAAAATACATAACATGTAACATAGTGAAGTACCACTTGGGTCTTACTTTTTAATTTTACATTTAATGAATATAACTTTTTTTTTTCAATACATCACTTACGTTTAATTACAATTTTTAAAGATTATAATGTAGCACTAATTATTGATATCAGATCTTTAATATACTTGATACGTATCATACAAATTACGCATAATTTTTAATTGTGGGATTTTAACTTGGTGGCAAATTTAGCGCTCATTATTGATATCACATCTTTCATATACCTACCTGATACGTATTGCCAAATTAAGTATAATTTTTATTTGTAGGATTTTAACTTGATGGTAAATATACAAAAATAAGTCTTAGTTTTTTAAATGAGATACAGATATTATTTAAGTTGATATTATTTATTCTTAATCAAGGTCCATATATGATTTGGATTGAGTGAGGTAACAATATTATAATTAGCGCCTGTTATTGATATAAAATCTTTTATATATCCAATACGCATCGTTCAAATTAAATAAATGTTTTATTTATGGAACTATAATAGATACAAAAATACGTATCATTTAAGTTTTATCATATTTTAAATTAATAATTTTTTTTGCAGAGCATGTATCCACAGCGCTTTTTTACTTTTTTTTCAAAAAGTAAACGTATACTGATATTTTATAGTGTTTAACGTCTTCTTATAAACAGTATATGAATTAATCAATTTAGTATACATTTTTTCCGGTTTAGTTACTTTAACTGTGCATAAATTTTGGAAAAAACATTTTTCATAAAATACAATTTAATTATTTGTTGGAAAATAAAAGCCATTAATATGTTGGATCAACAGTTTTAAATTGATAATGCATAAACAATATTAACAATGTCAAATCAACGTTTATTTAGTCACACTAAACATCTTAACTTTCAAAACTGCTAAGTAATTTTGATTAAATAGTGTTAATTGAACTCTAATTTATTTTCAAAGTAAAACTAACTTTATTTGGCTTGACGTGAGTTATTCACTCATTTAAAAAAATATAATTAGAATTATTTAGTGGCTTTGAAAAGTTAAATAGTTTACTGTGAGTAAATAAATATTAATTTGACATTGTTAATATGTTATTTACATTAGTCCAAAAAATTGTCAACCCAACATTAATAACTTTACTAATAAACAATTATATTGTTTTTTCTGAAAAATATTTCTTCCAAAATATACAGTTAAATATTTAAATTTCTCATATACTTCAATTAATGATGAATTGAGTCAGTCTTACTTAAAAATTTTTCTATACAGTGTAGAATATTTATTTGACAAAATATTTGTTTATCTTGAATATATATAATTTAAACGTTATCTCATATAATACAAACGCAGTTTTATTTAAAGAAATTGCATTTAAAACAATAATATATTTATATGTCTGATATAAACACATAGTTGACTGATATAAATGGAGTAGACTATCCACACACACACACACACACACACACACACACAAATCAATATAACGATACTGTTAACTGATTTTTCTTAAAGACTTTCAAATAATAGTAGTCCTGTCAACTAAATAAAATTGAATCATTTTTATTAACTAATATTGAACAATTTGTTTGTAAATAGACTACGATTAAGTTTAATTAAATAAAAAAATTGTTGCATTAATATCTTGTTTGACTTAAATGATCTTATATTATTTTTGCACACATGTTTTGTTATATAATAGATGATATTGATTAAAAGTTGACAAGATCAAAACATGTAGTTGACTTATAAAAATAAAATGAAGTATGAACAAAATCAGTTCTATCAGTGTAATATTTTTTAATTCATTTCAATATAATATTTATTAATTTATTTCAAATGTACAATTATTTTTACTGCATGTTGAATATTTGTTATTAAAAACATTACTGAAAAGTGTAGTGAGGGATCAGATCGCAGCGAGATGAAACACGTCCGCTACGATCTCTCGAGACAGACGACAATCGCTTTGTCATTATCATTTCCTAACTAAGTGAATAAATACCAGCGTATTATTTCGTTTCCATGTAATCTCTTCAAATACTAATATTAAATTGTCAGCAGAGGCATGAAATTAATAATGGTTACAATAGGAGGTATAAGTAACGTTGACAATGACTCGATCACAAGCGATTAACTTAGCGTAAGTGTATTGAGCCGTGATCCGATTCATGCTGACAACGCTCATAAGCATCATTTGTCTTCGTTTAACATTTGACAAACAATAAGGATGAAATGATTTTTAAGCATTGTGAGCGTGAACAATCGGACCGCGACTTTAGGCTGTCGTTCTAAGGATCGTAGGTTCAAATCTTAAAGACTTCCAAACGATAGTAGTCCTGTCAACTAAATAAAATTGAATTCTTCTCGGCGACGCGACGATGCGATGCATTTTTCAATAATTAATTGTAGTTGATAAGACAAAGAATATAGGTATATGAAATCAGTAAATAATAAATTAAACTGGAAAAATAAAAGTAGCAATGACAAAAAAAACTTTTTTTGTTAAAGTTAATCAAATATAACGGTTAATCAAATAAATTCGTTAGTTTTTGACAAGACTTTTTATGTTAAACTAATTATAATGATTTTCAAGAGAAACAAATATTTCGCCAAACTAAGGCGTCTTCACACTCAATATATTTCATAAATATTTGAACAAGAAAGATAATTTGTCCAACTTAAATTATTATGAGATAATCAAAATATTTCATTACAAGAAAAACGGTCGTATATGAATAAATCGAATAAAGTAAAAAACGCCGAACGGTCAAAGTTAGATATTACGAATATATTTAATCAATTTTTTTGTTCCAAATGTGATTGCGCGCCGATAATTGTCAGATTTTTAACACAATCATTATAAAACGTTTTATAACCCCTTTCTAAATAAAACCTCTAAAAAACGGAAAGAAACTTAACGGTTTAAGACATTCTTCCCGGCAAGTTGAGAGGTCCCAGGTTCGAATCCTAGCTGAGGTAATCTTTTTCGCAATAAGTTTCTTTCCGTTTTTTAGGGGTTTTATTTAGAGGGAATTATTAAACGTTTTATAATGATTGTATCGAAAGTCCGACAATTATCGGTGCGCTATCACTATTATATTCGTAACATCTAACTTTGACCGTTCGGCGTTCTTTACTTTATTCAAAATATTTCACTTCATTAAAAAAAAATATTGTGTCACATCAAATAAATATAAAGTTCAATCTACTTTCTATTTTATCACTACGACGTTTAAGCAAATAAAACATACATGAATTTCACGATGATATTAGTGTGTACAAATTTCAACTGTAAAAGAGTTGAGCGTTAATGATATGTGTTTATTTTAAATATTATATAAATTTGGTTGTTCTATTATATTTTTTTATTTGACACATATCCTTTTGTTATCTCAATTAATGTTATTTAATGGATAATCAAAATAAATTACTATTCAATTAAATATATTCAACAATTAAACAAATTAAATAAACATTTTATCTGCAATAACTCAGTTTGGTTGAGTCAAATTTAAAATTGTTATAGTAATAGAACAAAATACTTTGCTGTTATTACATAATTGATATTTATTTGCACATATTCGACCGCAGCATTTTGTTGAGTCAAATAACTTTTTTTTGAACAAATTTTTTTTTGAGTGAGTTAATTAATTCGAACCACAATTCGTAAATTTTTGTTATGGCGATCGTCGATATTTGATTTTTTCCATTTTTACAAAAACATTGACACAAATGACTGTCAATAACTGAGCGTCTACGATAGCTACAATGTTTACAGTTATCTTTTAAAGCATGTACGATTGTACAATAGTATCAGAATGGTTTTGATAAATAATACCATCTTCATGTTGAGGCTCAAAACTTTTCAAACGACCGATACATGAAAAAAAACGGATCATAGTTCAAGATCATACTACAACATGCAAGATATAAATTATAAATGTTGAAAATAATTACGTTTTAAGTTTGCTAAGTTTGATTCTCGTAGTAAATTGATTTAACCTATTAAATATGCGCAAACAACGAATTACAATGATGATTCTAAATGATTTTGTAACGATCTTTCCTTTTTCCGATCTCCAATGAGTTCCCAGGCGAAAATAGATTTGCGATATTATTCAGATAAGTTGCGTTTTTGCATAAAAAGTTGATGTAAGACTATTAATATCGTATTCAATGGGTGCTTTCCAATCGCAATATTCCTAAACACTTTTGTGCATACGGATACACAAATTGCATTGCAATTGTCCGTTATCGTCGACACAATGCTACACATCTGTACTCAGTCGAGGGCTGTGTAAGCTTGCATTTTCTAGTGACAATTACATGTTACTAACTGCGGCGGCTATAAATGAGGTTTGAAAACGTTGAGTGACCGGCACTTTTACTTTTTTTTATTTAATATAGGAAAAAAGCTACATTTAATCTAACTCTATCTGAAACGGATCTTAACCATCTCCAGCGTATACATTCTGTTCCAACTGAATCGTGCACAATGATACACTTTGTGCATTTCTGTGTACGTTTATGTTGTAAGATTGTTAGAATATTCAGTTCTGAGAAATTTTAAAAAAATATGTAAAAGGAGATAGGATGATTCAGGAAATACCGGGAATTATCAGTATTGAATAAAATATTTTCCGAATAAACAGTCACGTTTTTCCACGATCACTGACTTTATTCTATTGCAGTTACACTGCGAACTGGATTACTACTAATCGTACAAGAAATCGACGTAGTCGAGACTCGCCTGCGTATTTTATGAGCGAATCATAAAGATGCACGGACGATGTTACGTTAAGCTATTATTTTGAGCAACGGTGAACGAATCGTGCTCTGATTATCATGCTCCAGTTATCGTGCTCCGGTTTTTTGACATAATGCGTGCTGGCATAAGCGCCGCGGGTATATCAGAAAGCAGATCGTTACAATTGATTCTATTC
>NW_017306081.1:500186-505090 GCF_001594115.1 Trachymyrmex septentrionalis | reverse complement strand
TTTTTGACATAATGCGTGCTGGCATAAGCGCCGCGGGTATATCAGAAAACAGATCGTTACAATTGATTTTATTCTTTCTTTAATATACTTATAACGAGGAAAAGATGTCGCTAGAAGCAAGGTCGGAGAGTGACTCGAAGATTTTATTAATATTTAATTAAAGATAATAGTCATAGATACATAAAATAAAAACGAAGTAGAACGGCGAATATTAATATATAAAACAATTACAAGTTTCGGCTGCTAAATTGAGCCCTCCTCAGATGTAAAATAATATGAATATAATAAAAGTAATAAAAGACTACATAAAAATAAATAAATAGTTCGATGTCGCAACAATTTTAACGCGCGGAAATCTGCAATTCGGATGGATATCGACATGTGGCATGTTATACCATGGTATATGCGATAGGGCAGTCAAATCGATGTCAAGATTCATAGTCAAGTACTACAATAACTGAAAAACCGGAAAAGGAAGGGAACTCGTAAGAAAAAAGCAAACTTAAAAACTAGACACGCCGCAATAAAAATAGAAAGTGCTCACTCACCAACACGCCCGAATAAGCAAATGAGAACCACTGCAATATATAAGCGAAACAGGTGTGAAAACGCATGGCGCTGTTAGAATTGTAAGTGTCGAAGTCGACCATGTCAACGTCGACGTGATATTAAATGTGTTATGCGTTGAATCTTTTTCGCCGTTTACTTTGTTTATTTTGTTTATACATAAAGAGTCTTTACACCGTTATTTTATTAATATTTTATAACGTTAAGATGTGTTAAGCAATTGGAAAGCACCTAATGATACGCATATTATTATAATTTAATATTTGATTTAACATTTGTTATTGTCAGAAATATTGCATATTTTTTATTAATTATTCAGCTACGTAATTATATCAGTTTGTGTACGTGGCAATAAGTTTTTTTGTAATATTATTATTAAAGTTTGTAGTTTGTCAAATTAACTTTAAAGCTACATTTATTTACGCAATTCGGATTTTAATATAGATATCTCAAATAAGCAGACACACTGCGAAAAAGTTTGAAATAATAATTTTCACACTAAACATACTTACGAAATTATCAATGGAAGCAAGAACTGAACAGATCGAAATTTTTCCTCAAAAAAATATGTTCTTCTACGAGACTTGCGCTCACACTGACTTGTAATATGCAGTTTGCACTAGAGAGAGAATGGCAAATTGCATATGACCTCCTCTGATTGGACTTAAGCCATGATGGGGATATGCCATCCATATTGCATTCACATTGTATTTAGGTTAGACGATTGCATTAACGAGATATTAAAGACTAACGTATAGGAGTTTATGTCCTTGCGAATATTAAAGTTAAGAAAGTTAAGAAAGATTTTTTAAGAAAGAAAAACTGATAATATTATACTAATTTTATAATTTATCAGTAGATATATTTATACATTTAGAACTCAATAATATTAAATTTTTCTTTAAAATTGTGATTTCAGTGTTATCGTCAAAGATGGATTATTAACAGAGATGATAACTACAGAAAAAAAATTGTATGCATTTTTTTGCAATATATAAGATATTATAGCTTTACAAGTATGCATATTTATTTATAGAATATTTATGTAATAAAAAATCATAAATTTAATAATATATGAGCTAAATATTTATGTTAATACAATAGCAAATTTATATCAATTGTCGATAATGTCAGCGTTCTTTAATTACCTCCTGGACCCTTGGAGCCTTTTTTATACCACCGAAAATTTGCTCAGAGTTGACGGTCTTTAATATAAAGGGTGTCCCAAAAGTTTTCAATCACTTTTGTGTAGATAGAGTGGATTAAATTGAGTCGAAAAGTTCTCTATTATTTTGCAATTTTCGCAATTGTTAACAAAATATTAATTACTAAAAATTGCCATTAATTACTAAATATTAGTATATCTTGAATAATTTTTTTATTCAAACACTGTCAACTTTATAAAACTGTAACAGACAAAAATCATTTATTTTTTTTCCATAGAATTCTGAGAATTTTTTCGATCATAATCGTGCTACATGTAGCACGATATTATATGAATCAAATATCGATTTATCATCTTCAGCCTTGAAAAGTGGACGATGTACCTAAGAAAAGTGGATGTTGCTATGTAGATGTAGCACATCCACTTTGTTAGAGGGCAGTAGTGCGCGGCATCTTGCGGTTACAGGTTTTGGGCCGTCATGTTCTCTCTCTCTCTCTCTCTCTCTCTCTCTCTCTCTCTCTCTCTCTCCTAGGTCCTTGATTGAAAAAATTTTAATTTTGCATCTTATACATACAGAGAGCAAAAAGTATTTGTACAAGGAAATTTATAAAAAAAGCCTTATTTGTAGAAAATAAACATTAATTAGCAATTTTATACAATGAATACATTCTGTTTTAATATAAACAAACAAACTTAACATGTATTCCTGATTTTAGAAGCTAAATTTCTCGTCGGTACAAATACTTTTTGAACATTCAAACAATACAATTTTTCAGATAATATATTTTCTATAATTAATACACATCATTTTGGTATATATAATTTTAAGAAACACAGTCTATTTTATTTTTTATGAATAAATTGTTAATTGTCCAACAAAGAAATGATTGTTAAATGTCAAATCGACGTCAAATTAGTATTAAATACATTACTTTAGATACGAAGCGCTATTTCCGGTCTAAACGTTAAGATGTTGAACTATTATATATAATATATTTATTTAAATGAATTAATGTTCAGAAATGATAATTGCGTGCCGATATGGTTGTCAGACTTTTAACGCAATCCATCTGAAATATTAATAGTCCCCCCAAATTTCCCAAATCTTAAAAAACTGTAATAATAATTTCGAAAAATAAAATTGCCTCGGCCGGGAGTCGCACTCGGATCTTTTGCATTTCGTGCGAGTTTACAGTTTTTTTTTAAGATTTGGAACATTTGGGGGGATTATTAATATTTCAGATGGATTGCGTTGAAAGTCCGACAATCATATCGGCACGCAATTATCATTTAATAGTTCAACATCTTGACGTTTAGACTGGAATGGCGCTTCGTATCTAAAATAATGTATTTAACATAAACGGTCTCATTTCCAATCATATTGTTATCATAGTGTTAAAATCATCGAATTTATATCGATTCGACATTAATTCGATAACTCATTTCCCGCTGGAAATATTTACTTTTTAAAAATAAAGTTTTTTTAAAAAATATTTTTTGTGTATGAATACTTTTTGTATGTAACGAATACTGTATGTAAATAAAAGTTGTTAAATTTTAATAAAATTGGAAATAAAAGTTGTTAAATTTTAACAAAATTAAAAATTCAAATAAGTTAATTTAGTGAATTTTGTCTTATAACATTTTATAACATTATGAAGTTATATTTCTTTATGCAAATTTTCACTTATGAAAGGCACTACTTATGAAAGGCTCACCCAATGCACTCCTGTCACCTTTTGTCCACTCCTTCTCTTATGCACCCAATACAGGCTTTCAGGCCACCTGGATCACGATGTTCTCGGTTGGAGCTATGACAGTTGTATATATTAGGTTCCCCTTGGTCCGTCTTCTTTTTCCACAAAAAAAATCTTTAATTTTCCTCACGAAATGCGCAGAATATGTCTTCTCTGTAACTCACCTCGACCGGAAGTCCCCAAACATAATTATAGTATAACTCTTTTATTTTAGAATTAGACATGAATGATTCTGTTATTCACATCTTATTCTAAAATAAAAGAATTATTTAGTATTCATTATTTTAAATAACAACACTTCTAACTTATTTTTTATTTAATATTTTAAATAAGTCGTATCAGTTTTTTTTACTGATTTTTATATTTTAAATAAATTTCTGAAACTTATTTTATATATTTTATTTTAAATAAGTTGTAACAGTTATTTTACTGAGCCATGATCGGTATTACGTAAGTTTAAAGAAATACAGAATAATTTGCAGCAATAGTAATGTCATAAATTAATTTTTTAGAATAAATAACAAATCGAAGGACTCTTTCTATACAAAACAAATAATAATAAGTAACGGGCAAAGTAAGAGTCAATACATTTCTTTGAAATTAACAAAAAATATATTATAATTAACAGAGGTAAAAATTACATAACGCAAAAATTAGAATCGAAATTACGAAAATGATTAAAAGTTACAAGTTTCGGCTACCGGATCGAGCCCTCTTCAGACGTTAACATAAGGAAAAAACCGCAGAATGAAATCAATTATCGCAAATGATCGCATATACCGAACATTCACAGTTCGGGTGAGTCTTGATATCGAGTTCAACATTATGTCCGTACGATTGAACCATCAAATGTATTAAAGATATCTTGGCAAAGCTCTAGTTGATAAAAAGATAAATTAAAAGCGTACTACAAAAAACAATCCACGCGTAAATAAGTTGACATGCTGGAAATCTCTAATAAAAAATAATAAGAAATATAATAAAACTCACCAGAACTCATATGTAACAAATTCAAAAGAGCGTATCCAACAAGGAATAAAAAACTTTTTAAAATATATACCGAAAGAAGGAACGCAGATGTGTAAACCAGACGTGTCGATTATTGTGTACGTTCGGTAGTGCGGAACAACATAGACTGAGAGAGGAGACGGACTACTAGTATTAGAAAGTCAAACTTTATTTATACTAGAAAAAAAGCCCCAGTAGAAAAGAAGCCAGAATATAGTCAGTAGTTAGCCAAGAATATCAGTTACTCTCTAGTATAATATGTAACCAGTATTACTAATTAGATTCGTCTCAATTTGAGCGACGCTTTTTTCGGGAGTATCTAGATAGTAAACTAGTCAGTTTATAACCAGTTTCTAACTTTTTAACCAGCATCTAACCAGTTTTTAGATAAATTTATGATCAATTTG
>NW_017306081.1:489785-500086 GCF_001594115.1 Trachymyrmex septentrionalis | reverse complement strand
TCCATCTGTTACATTATAAAGAAATATTTATTTTTAGTACAGTGTAATTGTATACATCTAATACAATATAAAGTTATTTTTACATTATTATATATACTTACATTATTTCTATGTATTATTCAGAACTATATAAAATAAAATTTATAGATAATAACAAAGTAAGAAAGATATTATTTTATATATAAAAAAAAATAAACTTTTAATTAAAATTCTGCGGCGTGTAATAATGCTGAAGCATAAATCTCCTCAATTTCTTTACCATCTTTCTTACATATTAATGGTATTATCATAATTTTACTATAAATATTATTTATATTATAAGAAGTTGTTATAGATACTGCATTTGTTGCTAATTTCCACTGTTGAAGATTATTTGATTTAGGTACATATCTTTTATTTTATCCCAAACTTGTCCTTTAATTTCAAATGTATTATTTTTCAATGAATAGTATAGAATACTATTTATTTGCATTATCAAATCATTTTTTAATAAAACAATATTATTAGGTCTTTTGGTGCTTAATATAAACTTTTTATAATTTAGTTTAAGTATGTTACGTTTACCATCATAACCTTTTTTCTCTTTTAAAATTAATATTCGAGTCGAAATGGAGATTGACTTTTGAATATAATTAATTTCGTGAAGACGTCGGTATGCCTGTGATAAGGGACGATTCGAAGGTCCGAATTATTTTTCTTATTTTGCCTAACATGCTTTCATAAGGAAAGGCTGATATATTATCTAATGCGCAATTAAAGAATTCAACATCATCAACAATGTCAATTATAAATTAAGTACAATACATTAATACTTATTGAAATATTACCATAAAGTAAGGACATTGCGTTAAAAAAGCTATCTAAATATTTTCAGGCTTTATTATTATATGATTGAATAAAATGTGGGCTACATAAAAGCAATGTGGAGTAAACAATAATATTTATACATTTGAATACTAAGAAATTTTCTTAAATAACACGGGACCAACACACAATAAAATTAATCTTATTCAGATGCTTTCAATTGAGCAACTGGTTTACGCGGTTTGCATTGGAATTCACATGGTGTCCATTGTGTTAAACATTGAATTCTTTTATTTAATTTGCGTCAATAGGATGGTTTCAATTTTTTATCGCTATGACCAAAATACCATATATCTAGATACAATTTTTTCATTATATCCAAGCAAGCTAAATGCATGTATTCAAGAGGAAACATTCTTAGCATATCTATTGGTGGCTCAATAGAAAGTAACGATGATTGTACAGTATGATGACATAATTGTTGCTGATAACGGAACGATTGATCAATTCTCTTCTTACAAGATATATCACATAGATATACTATTTTTCTATAATTTTTTTTTCCTAAAATACTAATGCCATAAACTTCACATCTTTTGCAAGCATATTCTCTATGTACAATTAATTATAATAAAAAAAATTTCGAGCTGGTGTATTGCAAATAAAACTATGAATTTTTAATGTAAACTCTTTTCCTTTAATTATTAATTTTTTTGACATTAATTAATTAATTTCTTGTATAAATACTTTTAAAAAATTATGATTATCTATAGGTTTACTATTTCCGTTATAAATTGCTATGCAAAACGGATTATACAAATGACTCACAAATAATTTGACACAGAATTGACCAAAATTGTTTTGAACTAGAATAAAACAATGTCATTCCGTCAACATTAAATTGTAATAATATATCTGATGAGATATATAAATTTGAAACAAAATATTGATCAAGCTATTTTTTTATTCTAAAATATACAAATTTGCCAGCTGTTTTATCTATTCTGTACATTACTCGAATATTATATGAAGCTTTATTGGTAAATAAAAATGTTTTTGCACATTTTGGCAAGTTTGAGTAAGAATTACGGCGTAATATGTTTAACAATTCTTCTAGATTATTTTGATTTATGTTACATTTTATAGCCCACTTATAAATGTCATTCGTATCTTTTTCTTTATAATCTCTATTAACATTAATTTCATTACATTTATTTTTCCTATATTCATTTGCTGTAGTTTTGTTATAATTTATGTCTTTATATATTTCACTAAATTTTTTGTTAGAATTTACACTCTTATTTCCTTCCTCTATAAAACATAATATTTTATATGATATTTATGTACAAAAAGTTTCACTTTTTATGAATGACAATTGATTATCTTGATCTGAATTGATTGACATCAATTCAGATTCCTATTTGCATTATGCGTGGTCTACAATGGACAGTAGCAATAGTAGATTAAAGAGTAGGAATAGAAATCAACCAATCATAGTCGAATGTGAAGAGGATAATCAACTATGATTGATCGATTACTATACCTACTTCTTATTCCACTAATGTTACTACCCATTGACCACGCATTACATAAATGTATTTAGAATTGGCAAATAACGCATTACTGTCGATACCATTACAAATTACTAAATTAGTTATAATACATACACAAGTTTATATTTAAAATCTTATAAATAGTTACCATTGCTTTCAGGTATTGTATATTTTCATGATGAACTATAATGGTATCGCTGCTCTCATGTATATTTTCATGAATATTTTCATGATGAACTATAATATTATCGCTATCACGTTCTTCATATATATTTTCTTGTTGAACTATGTTATCACTTTGTAATAATTCATTAAAATAATATTTTTAATTTTTATTTATTTCTTTTCCTTTTATATTCTTCATAAGTTTTTCATTATATTTAAAATGCTTATATTGTACTACAAAGGAAAATATCATGTGAGAAGTATCGTGTGAAATTAATTAAAGCTAGTTATAAATATTTAGATTATTCTGTAAAATATGCATATCTTTATTAACAGCTGCTTTTATGTATTTATATTTTTTTTTCGCTCGTATGTTTTTGTTAAACGATTATCCATTTTATTTATATTTTATTGATTAAAATTAGATATAATTTATAGAAAAAAATGAAAAGACAAAAAGAAAATCGTATGATGTTAGCTATTAACTATTCAACTTCATTTAAATGAATTTAAAAACAAATTATATTAGATGATATTTTAACACCGCAAGTATGAAAGATTTCACATTAGTTCAATTTAGTAATAGTCAATCAGTTGATTGTGTACCAAGCCAATGGATATTTTTCGATGAAAATACCAATGATTTGAAAACTCCCTATTTATCACCGCTATTTTACACAACTAAAAAATGTAATCAATTTCATGAAATTGTAAGGTTAAAGAAAGACACAGATAGGAAGTGGATAACATGTCCTATTTTCATTAAAGGACAAGTTGGTAAAGTATTATGAATTGTAAAGTATCATAAATATTCTGTGCTATCTGGGTACTAACCGAAAGAATATTAGAGGAAAGCCCTCTATTATGAGATAGGCGCCTAATATGAAATAATGACGTTTTTGTTAAACTAATAAACGATATTTATGCAAAATAAATAACCAATTATTTTTTTTAAATTCTGCCTATAGACTTCTAGCATTTATCCAAAATGAACTCGGTATCTCATAATAAGGGTCCTTTCCTCTATATCTTCCACATTGCCTCATGTAATATCTTGATTTTTTAATCTTTTAATAAATAGTTATGAAGAAGCATTAAACAATTTAAAACGCTTGAAAAATGAAAATTACGTCTTTATAGACTGCGATAGTACAGATTACACACAAAAAATAGACCACATGACTGGTCAAATTAAATCTAAAAATAAAAATACAAAGAAGATAAATAAAATATTAAAGCATGCGTTATGTGATTGTTACATCCAGCGGACTCCCACTACTTTTTTCTTTTATGGAGATTTGGAATTTGTTGAAATAAAAAAGATAGCTGCGAATAACGCACAAGTGGAGCGTTATAGTCTACAGAAGACTAAACATTTCTTTTTTTCCACACTAAAAACTAAAACGAAAAATCCAGTATCTCCTCGTAAATATCGCTCCGAGATAAACTAAAAATCGGTACGCGTGCACGAGTGGCGGGATCAAAAGACACCGAGTCTGTGCCTCTAGGACATTGCGGCTAAATTAATAATAAATATGTTATTAGAAGCGTAAGATACTTTTTAACGGTCATGTCGCGGACGATTCTCACGAGTCTGTCATAAAATCATAAAATGATCATAAAATCTAAAAAGAGGTACGCGACGTTTAGGGGTAGGTGGTCTCGCGGCGACGATGCACGTGCGCCTTCTTAACGCACTGCACGTGAGTTTTCCCATAAATTTTAAGATCGTAAAATTTTGAAGAACATTTTTCCACACTACAGACTTCGGTCAACATCCTTTCTTTCTCCAAGATCTTGACCAATCCGAGAACAAAGAAAAATCCTACTACTAGTTAATGAAATCTATTCCACCAATCCGAATCTGAGTAATCGGGGGCGATTAGTATAAAAATCGCGGTTCCGCGGCCCTCGGTGTGATTTTTCTCTGAGTTTTGGGAAGCTATAGTTGTCGGGACCTTTGAAAAAGGCTTCATTCGACTCTGGAAGCCCTTTTTCTCCAGAATCAGTGCTAAAGAAACATTACCAGCCTTGCACATCCTGGCCGGAGGACCTCCAACGATGAGCAACTCAGTAGTAAGTCAGTATATCTCTATTCTCTGGCTCCCTCCTCGCTTTATTTTTTGGTAACTTATTTCAATATTTCATTTTATTTTTTTTTTATTATTCATTTGTTTTATTTTATTTTTATTCTTTTCTTTCTTTCTTGCTCCCTTCTGATCTCCTATAAGAAAATGAAAACATTGCAGTGCGTTCACGTTATAATTTCAATCTGTCGCCGTCGCCGCACGATAATTGTTCGTCTCCTGTCGACCGGTCGTTCGTGTCCGCTAATACTATCGTCATCCGAGGAAAATTAGGCCAAATCCTCTCAAATCCACTCACCAAAACCTCCTTCTCTTTTTATCCTCCCGCTATTCTCTCCGTAACTCCTCCTTTCCATTCTGCTATGATACTTCACACACACTCTCACACATCGATAAACGTGTACATTTAAAACCGAAAATTGTTTTAACCTGACAAAATTATATTTATATTCTATTCAAAATGTATCACTACAGTTTTTTTATTATATCATTGTAAAACTTACTTCCCGGTAATTTATTTAAACCAAACCCCTCCTCGTATTCTTAAGCTCGCCCGAAATTGCACTTAGCCTTCTCCCCGGTCACTCGGATTAAGTTCCATGACCGAAAGCCAAGGCATACGGCCGTACTGGCACAGCTGGCGTTAAAGTGCGCCCCTCTCGGCACACTGACCCAGTTTTGGGCCCTTTCTCGAAGTACGTCCGACTCGTGTGTCCGTTTAGCGGAGCACGAGCAGAGGATTCCGCTTCGTCCTCCGTTCGACCCCCGGCTCGTTAGGAGCCTCAGGACGAAGCGAAGCGCCTCCCGATTTGCGTCGGTCCTCCCCCACGGCTCCCTTGCGGTCCGGAGCCCGGACGCGACCAAATCGGTCTAACAATTCGGTTCCTCGTTACGTTCACCCCCTCAATTCCGCATGCGCGCGGAGTTTGGACGTAACACATGTAAACGTTTGGAAATACCTTGGAGTCATGTTTAATGCCTCCGCAAGTTGATCTTGTGTTTGCGTATCATCTTCATCCAATAACGGTTGCAAATCGGCGTCCTCAATTATTTTTGGTCTTCCGGAGCGCTCCTTGTCCACAGTCGAAATCGCCACTTCTGAAGCATTTAAACCAATCTTCACAGGTAGTTTTCGATGGTGCATTCGCCGTAGGCCTCCTCAAGCAAACGACGTGCGTCAGCTGCATATTTTTTTCAAGTTAAAGCAGAAAAGCAAAGCTTCCCGCAAATGCTGTTTATTTGGCACAAAACTCGACATCTTCGTTGTTAGAAAAAATATTTTTGCGTTGCGATATGTGTTGGTATTACGATGGTTATTGTTAATAGATGTCCAAGCTATAAAAAAAACACAACTTCAGACATGTATGTCGACTACATGTGTCGTTAGCGCCATCCATGTGTGAAACCCGGAAACTTAGTTGCGCACCTAGTATTCAGATAATCGAACGAACAAGATGAGTAGTCAAGTATGTATATTTGAAATGAGAGCCCGAAATCCTCACAGCATCGGTTTATATACTCCAAAGGAATGACGTCTCTAGTAATTTTTGCACCTGAAGTCTGGTTTGATTGTCGATGAGTAACTTCTTCCTCTAGTTGGAGGTTTGAAATGAAACGACACTTGAGATTCTGTGTTACAATAAGTATGTAGTTTTATTTTAAATAATGATTACGGTTACAATCATAGTTGAGCTGACGAGACCTTGATTTGCACAAGGTTTTACTAAGCTAGCTCTTCGCTATTACAAGTTGAAATCTCTAATTCAAATTCGAACTCTCTAACGCTAAAGAAGCAAAGGCTCCTACTATAGGAGCTGCTTATATACTAATCTAGTCAAAGATAGGTAGCATGATTCACTAGAGTTTCTTAGTAACGTATATTGTGTTCTAGTATTTGTCCTTATATGGTAGTGGCGTGATCGTACGTTTCGCTTCTTATATGGTAAAGTTTGCTAAGCTCTAAGTTGACTAAGTTTACTTAGCGATGAATCATGGTGACTTCATGTCTAAAAATAAATATAATTTTTTGTGCGGAAGGTCTAGGTCGTTAGTGGCGTAATTGTATGATCTAACTTTTCTAGGTAAGCAAATACTGAATCATGCTATGTTTCATATACGGCAAAGTTTATTCTATTCCGAGAACGATATTCCTTTATTTAAGAGAGCGTTTTAACAATTTCATTCATTTTAATGCGTTGGAATTATTCATTAAACGTGCTTTACATATGATTAATTGATTTCCTAATCTTATTAAATAGATTTACATTGGTTCTTTTTAATAAATAACACGTCTAATTATTTGTAAATCATGAATAGAATATCTTCCTCGTCTTTTTACAAAATTAATATTACTTTTTGTTATAGTCAGTTCGGATCCATTCTACATATAATGCTGCGTTTCATTAATTCTTATGCATAATAACGGATTGTTGTGTGTTATTGTGTTGTTCTTGGATAGTGCTTGGCTGAAGGGGATTAAAAAGAAATGATTTGAGGTTGGATGTTAGTGGATGATGTTTTGTGTAAAATTCAAATATGAATTTTAAAGATATCTCTTGTATTAGTGAGAATTCGGATATGGATTATATTAGAAAACTTGTGTATGTGTTGACGGTCTATCATTATTCAGTATAAAATTTAATGGTTGATATGGCTAATTGTTTATAACAATTCATTAATTAATAATTTCTTTTATCAATAATTTCTATCTATTCGTTAATTAACTCTGCTAGATGGTAGAAATTCGGTAAGGTAGTTTGATACGTTATGTACGAGTATACGAGATTTACCGTATATACACGCAGATAGCAGGTTTGATATTGCAACAGGGGTAGTTATTTTGGAAATTAAGTAGATGTAAAGGTAATGCAGAGGTGAGTTTACAAGTAGCATTGGAAAGAGGAAGGTTCAAGCTTCAATTCAATATAATGTTCATATTTTTGACTTGAGATATTCGTTGATTATACGCACTTATATTTGGAGGTCCTGGAAATTATTATATGACATGTATATATACATATGTCATGGAATAAGTTCCACGTTCTTTTCTTTATATCGGGTGTCCTTTTATTTGAATTTTTATTATAATTTTATTTATAATCATATTCATTTTCTAGGATTGTAGGATCAATATACTGGGTTTTGGGTCTTATGTAAAATATTTAAATCAATTATTGAACAATTATTTGTAATTGTTTATGTGCTCAAATTTTGATAATGAATAGTTACTGAGTAAGCTTCCTTATGTGATAATTTTTTAATATATTGAGCTCTAATTATTGATATTATGAGTTTTCTGTTATTTATTTGATTTTTCTTAATTTTAGTTCCCTGCAGTTATTTCTCATATTTGAATTCTGACAAGAAAATGTTCTGTATAAAATTTCATCAAGACATAAAGATGTACTCGAGAGTTCAGTTAAATAGAACGAGTGGAAATATTCCTAATTGTTTATAATAGTGCATGTTAGCAACTGTTATTCCAGTATTTGTTATTTTTTTGTTTAATAGCCTTTAGGTAGTTGTAGAAATTCGTTTATACTGTTTTCAGGGATCGGGTTGGAGGAATGGACAAGTTAATTAGGTCACCATCTTTGATTGGTTGATACCTTTTGTTAGTTGAAATCATGATATTTACTGATAAATGTAAGGGATCTGTCATTGTTGTTGTTTTTTAAGCAAATTTTGAGGATTTAGACTTAAGGTTACGTTTCACATTTCAGGGTGTGGGCCCAAACTAGGCTTAAGGTATTTTTTGAAAGAGGCGAGAATTGCTGTTTTTGATTTCTTTTACGCCTGTTTTATGATTTATTAGTATTTTGGGGATTATAAGCAAATACGCAAAAGTGACTATATTCTTAGCTTTTTGATTGGTCGAAATCTCTCATAAGTTATTGTAAATTTTGTATTTTAGTTATCAAAACAGAATAAGCTATAAATAGTTCTTGCGTAACAGGGTTCTAATAATTATTTCAAGTTATGTTCACAAAGTTTTGAAAAATTTGCTGGGATAATAAGGTAATGAACCAATTGGATTGCTACCTGAAGATCAGTTGTTCAAGGGATGTAGAAATGATGGTTCGTATTGTGAAAGTGTAAGAGTACGAACAGGAAAGAAAGACAGAAGGAAAATCAATATGATAATTTGTAGAGTATAAACAGAAATAGTAAATAAAAAAAAATTTTCTTGTAGTCCTGATATTTGCATGACGTGACAGCTTCTCTAACATTGCTGCAAGTTTGAATCGGTCAAAATCGGTGAAGAGCAGAGCGTAGCCTTTCCTTGCTAGTTATTTTGACAGATCTCATGACGGACATGGTTAAGACAGAAGAATATTTAATATCCGCACAAAACAGTATTCTACGTAGTTACTTACCTCTAGAATATATCATAATAGATTTAAGAAAAGCTGCCTCATAGTTTACAAAAGGATTACATTTTCCTTTCCAGATAAAGTTAGAAAATTGGCATTCCATTTAAAAGTATACGTCAGTAAATGCCTTTATTGTCGATAATTATATATTCACGACTCTCAAATTTCCGATAATTGCATACTCTACACACAAAATAATAAGGGTATTGCCATTACCTATCTATAAACATTAAATGTATTCAAAATCATTAAAATAATTTATCCAATAAAAGCATTAGATAGAGAAAATAATCACTATATGCTGTTACGCGAAAACGAATTAAATAAATGCATTTGTGATATAACCACTTATATGTATGAGACAAATTTTCTCATATACCATATACAATCAGATGCACCATGCGAAGTGCAAATCTTTGCAAACATATCAGAGTAACTCCGGAATTGCGAGTACAGACGTGTCCTTGCACATACTACGTTATAGATTACCAATAGAAGATAGAACGTGGCTATACTCAGTCATAAAAAATCAAGAACTATTACTTATAACAATAGACTAGAAGAAAAAAGCAAAATAAGCACAACAGGCAAAATAAAACTAAAAGAAAATTATAAACTAACGACACCAGACATTATCTTGAGAACAAAATTACAATCAGAGAATATACACGATATATTCATATTCATTTAACCAAATCCAATCTTACTTTAAATATTGAAAAAAACCTTCTAAAGCGTACGCTATTCTAGAAAATAATAAAAGATCTTAAAGAAAACTACTCAAACTAAGTCTAAATGTAGAAAATAACAAGAGTATATTTACTACTAAACATTTTATATATCCCTATATAGGATCAAACATATTATTGTAGTTATATTAATAGCTAGCGTGATCGATATAGGTTTTTGGATAACAAAAAATAAATTAATGCATAAACCACAAAATAACAATCAAGAAAGATCAAGTGCAGGAGTAGAATTTCGTACCAATGACCCCAGCAAATACAAATACATCTCAAACTCGTAACTCATACATAATTTTAATTTTTTGGATCGTAACAATGATGTCAAAAATTAAGTAAATTTGCGAAAAATGTTCTCAAATTTGTCCCATTTTACCTATAGTAGTTACATAACAGTAATATGATTTAAATATGAAACGGCGACAGGATTGACATATTTATAACAATTATGTATTGAGATGAAATGCATCTATAATTTACGCAATGCAAAATTTGTCACTGTGACATCTCTCACAAGTGAATGAAATTGTTATTTGTTTATTTGTTACTTATTGACATTGACTCAATTTCTTTGAA
>NW_017306081.1:472093-489685 GCF_001594115.1 Trachymyrmex septentrionalis | reverse complement strand
TTGAAGAAGTTTTTTGATTATTTCTTTCTATTAGAATTAAAAAAATAATTTATGTAGTTTTACAACTTTTTTTTTAAATGAAAGAAATATATTTTTTATATGTAACAAAAAATTTTCTTAAATAAAAACTATTTCTTTATGTAATAAAAAGATTACGGTTATATCTTAAAAAACAAAAATTTGTTTGTTATTATTTACTTTTGTTTTTCCAGTTCAATTTAATATTTACTGTTTCGCATACCTATATTCTTGTCTTCTTAACTGCAATTAATTATTGAAAAACGCATCGCCAAGATTTGAATCTACGACTTCTAGAATAGTAGTCTAATACACTTACGCTGAGTTAATCGCACGCTTGTGATCGAGTGTCATTGCCAATGTTACTTATACCTTCTATTGTAACCATTCCTTATATTAATTTCATGCCTCTGCTGACAGTTTAATATTATTAATATTTGAAGAGATTAGATGGAAACGAAATAATACGCTGGTATTTATTCACTTCGTTAGGAAATGATAATGATCTATCCATGTTAAATACTTATTCTTTATATTTTTATATCTATAAAAGAAAAATTTATACGACAATCGTATATATTATTATCTAATTGCATAAAAATAATTAATTGATAGTATAATAGAAGCAACTAATTATTAGCATAATAGAAACTATATAGAACCCAACCTATCTTTTGGATAGACTTTATTTGCTAGCGATACTGATTATTTTGATTATTTGTTATATTGACGAATAATGAGAAATACTTTGCAATAGTACTTATTAATCGATCGTTTTCTTATCAATTTATCACATTTATTGTCTCTTAATATATTTATATAACAAAGTCACTCCTCTCAAAATGCAAAAACAAATGTAATGAAATATGATCAAACACTGAACAAAAAAGTGACGTATAATTTATAAAATTATGTTATATCGTAGTGATCTAATTTTTTAGCAAAGTACAATCTCATAATTTTAGTGATATAACTGTTACAGACTACAATATACATTTCTGCAGATGTAACCAAAACATATTATTTACATCTTTTTCCATTATGGCTTAATGATGTAAATGTATTTTGTATTTGTTATATCTTATTCATAAAATGGTATATGGATGTAACTTAATTACGTTTAATTTACATAATTATATTGTGTGTAAAAATTACATACAAATACATAACAAAGACATCTAACAAAATTATCATACTTATATCAGGATATCTCATTTACTCCATAAAGCTGTCTTATTATTATAAAACAGAGACGTCTGAATAATAACAAAAAAATTATGTAACAGTGCCAAGTCATGTTTGCTCACGCTATGCTATAAATAAATAAGAAACAATTATATAATACGTGTAAAATCGGGAAACGTGAAGCTAAATTGTATTATAATATTTAAGGAAATTCGATTTCTCATTTCCTTTTTCTAAGGGGGGAGGGATGTTATGAGTGCCATTGTACAAGTGCCAAAAGTAGTACAAACAAAGAATTATAAGAAATGTTATATTTATATTTATGAATTTCAAAAGAGTACATTGTAAAAGAGAGAAGAAGCGCAAGGCTGGAATTGTACAAGCAATCGATAAAACTCGGAACGGTGATGAGGATACGCTGATTCGACAAGGACGGTCGAGGAGACCAAAAGATACAATACGAAGATGCAAAGCGGACGAGTGTCATTATCAAACAATGAACGCGTCATGTCATTCTGTCCGTTTATCTGATTAAAATATTTTAAAGGTAATAATTAATTCAACTAATTGTTTAACTGAAAAGAAAGTACTTTATTAAAAAAAACTAATAAACTCTGTAAGTGTTTTTATTATTGAAACGCTTAACTCGGTTACAGTTTGACAGTCTGTCTGTTTGTGACATTTTGACTCTTTGTCTGCCTGTGACAATCCAACATTTCATCTGTCTATCTGTGACAATCTGTCTCTGTGTGACACTGCCTGTCTGTCTGTTTGTCTGTGACAGTATGGCAGTATGTCTGTCTATCTGTCTGTGACAGTGTGACATTCTGACTATCTGTCTGTGATAGTCTGACAGTCTGTCCCATTGTCTGTTACAGTCTAACAGTATGTCTGTCCAACTGTCTGTCAATTTGTCTATCTATCTATCTGTCTGTCTGTGACAGTATAACAATCTGTTTGTCTTGTGTCTGTGACAGTCTGACAATCTTTCTATCTGTAACATAGTTATCTAACTTTAGGGTAAAAAAAGTTAGTAATATATATAAAGATTATGCGTTTTGCAGGTTTTCTTTGTGTTGTTGGAATGTTTGCATCAGATGTCGGAGGCCGAAGAAATGGTGATGTTTATCACTCGATTAAAAGGCGCACAGAGTCTAAAATTTTTATGAAGCGCGAACTATTTGACGGAAGCTTCAAAGATTTCCATATGAAACTACATATATTATACATATATATCTATCTACATATGAATCTAAATTGCTTATAAGTTAAATAAATATTGAATAAATATTGATTCAAATAAATAAAATCAACACTGCATACTTTGAGTCAATGTTGGCTTAACATCGATTTGTAAATTCAATGGACATTGGACGTTTCTGTAATATTTTTTCAACATTAAAACTAAATCTTACGATCCCAAGAGGCACACGGTGCCTACAAAACGTTAAGAAACCGCAAAAATTGCTTTTAAGTGCCTTTTTAGCACTTTGCAGATGCTGCTGTTCTTCTACGTAGGCTGCTGAAAAAGTTTCTGCAATCTAGTACTTCCAGTGGCGCCAACGTTCTGCTACTATCATATCCATAAAATTAGAAGTTTTTAACCTATAATTCAATTGACAGTTTGTACCCAAGCCAATTAGTTTTGTTTGCATAATATTTTAATAGAAGTTATTTTGTAAGAAAATGGAAATTTTGCGTGAAAATTTCAACGGGGAATGATTTTTTATGATTACAAATGTAATCTAACTCCGAAACAATGCATCGATCGACTTCATTTGACTTTTGGGAATGAAGCACTATCCAATAGGACTGTTTATAATTGGTTTGCCGAATTCCAGCGTGGACGTACCTTTCTTAGTGATGAAATGATTGAGCAAGACTGGCATATAACATACCGCGAGATTCAGGCATCCTTAGGCATTGACATGAAAGCAATACATACGATTTTGCATGATCACTTGAGCGTACGGAAACTTTGCAGTCGTTGGATCCCACACAATTTAACCGAAGCTCAAAAACAGGCTCGTGTTGAAAATGAAGCAAAGAAATGCTTAAGAAATTCAACCGAGGTCGGTCAAATTTGGCCTATAACATCGTTACTGGGGACGAAATATGGATCTATTCGTATGAGCCCGAAAGTAAACAACAATCCATTGTTTGGGTATTTTAAAATGAACCGAAACCAAAAAAAATTGTTCGTTCACGCAGTGCTGCCAAGCAAATGATTGCTTGCTTCTTCGGTTATACCGGACATGTGACAACCGTGGCTTTAGAGGATCGAAGGACTGTAAATACTGATTGGTATACAACAATTTGTTTGCCAGAAGTTATAAATGAATTGCGTAGAACAAACCGAAATCGTCGCATCATCCTTCATCATGACAACGCCAGCTGTCACACAGCACATCACACGTTGATTTTTTATCCAGTAATAATGTCGAATTGATGACTCATTGTCCGTATTCACCTGATTTATTACCTAATGACTTCTTTTTTTCCCAAAAATAAGATGCGTGGTGAGCGATTTGAGTCGCCTGAAGCAGCTGTTGAAACATTTCGTACACTGATTTCTGAGGTTACAGCCTTAGAGTGGAAAAAATGGTTCGAAAATTGGTTCGAGCGTATGCAAAAATGTATCGATCTTAAAGGCGAATATTTCGAAAAACAATAAAGCCATTTACTGAATTTTACATGTTTTTTTTCATATTGTTTGCCGAAACTTTTCCAGCAGCCTACGTACTAGGAGTGTAAGTTGATTGCAACATTTACGCTTACAATTCAACGTTTCCGAGATGTTGATTCAAAATTAGTGTGTTATATGGATTGTCATTATTTCCATGTCAAGATCTCATTTTGTATAAAAAGTTGAAAAAAACGTTAAAAAAACGTTGCTAAGATGTTGTAATATTGAATTTTAAAGTGTAAAAATGTTTTTTCAATATTGAATCTATTAGGAATGTGATTTAGTTTTGAGATTTTTTTCTCAAAAATTAATTTATTTAAACAACATATCACGTAAACATTTAATAACTGTTGTACGATCAATATGTAATTCTCTGGCAAGTTCTGAAGTGGATTGTGCTGGATTTTTATTCAATAATGCTATCAAACCTGCATTTCCAGCTTTTGTCGTTAATATTGAAATCATCACTTTTGAATCGATAGAACCGATATTCATATGTCTTAATTATTGGAACAATATCACCATAAGTTTCTTTATCAGAATTCTATAATCTTCAGCTACCATTTTCTTCTGATTAAAAAATAAGAGTATTGCATATCGAAAATGCTCTTTAGGAAGTGCCAATTTTAAAATGGCATAAACACGATATTTATTGTGTCTATTGTTAGTAAAAAAACTAAATATCATAGAGTGAGTTATGTTAAAAACATAAGGAATAATACCTGTGATTGGAATGTCTTTGATAACACTGACATTAGTGTGTCGTGTGTGTGTGTGTCATCTTTTGTGAAGCTCTTAAAACTAAATCACACTCTTAATATGTTGATTTTCTTATGTGGATTATTAATGCTGCCGCAACGTTAAAACAACATTTCCTTATTTGACTTTAAAAATTGTATTTAGCATTCTCTTTACGATAAAATTTTGTTTTTGAAATTAATACCGCGTTGCTATTAATTCTAGTCTGTATAAAAGAAATATATATGAATATACATATATAAAAGAATTACTAGAATTGTACTAAATAATTAATAATATAATACCCAAATTCTGTTAATTTCTGCTTTGTCTGTACTTTTGATGCGCACGCTTACGCCCACTGTAAAAATACAAAAAAAAAGTTACACTTCAGAGGAACTAGTACCCACTCGGCAAGAAATGCCGACCCACTCGAAATGGCTATTGTATTAGAACTAAGTGCTTTTTATGTGCTAAATGTGCTGGATTTCTTATTTTGTGTTATAATATTAATCAAAGTGTATAAAAAACTTGAATTAAAGATATACTTTTTTAAAGTTTATTAACTAATTTTTTATTTTAAAGAATTTATTAATTTTATTAGTTCTGGAAAAAAGCATTCTGGATTTAAAGTAGTTTCAAAAGAAAAATCCAACATTTTTTTAAACTACCATTGTGTATTGATATTAAAAATGTTAGCACATATACGTACAAGGTATTATTAAAAGCTTTCTTTCTCCAGCAGTTATAATAAGATCTTTGTGGATTTTATTTTAATATTTCAACAGCTTACCTGTTTCTATTGGACCTCGAATCACTGCCTTCTCTGACAATTTTACATTCAGCTGGTTCTTCACTGGAGGACTCATTTTCAATATCGAACTTTCGAATGAAGTTTCTGTCGAAATTATCGTCATTTTTAATCATTATCCTCTCGCCTTTCTCAAAAGACATTCTGTTCCTTCTTCTTTTACGTCTTTCATTAGAAATGTCACGTTTAGTTTCCTCTCTACGTGACAATTTTTTTATTTCTTCAAACTTGTCATGCTTACTAGAATTACGAGAGCTGGATGTCGAGTATCCAGTGTCTTGGCGGTTTTTTCTAGAATAAAATTTATTTAATAAATATAAAGTGCCAATGAAATATCTTTATAATACTTTCGCAGAAGCTAACTTTCCATTTAATTAAACAAAATTTGTAATTAATATTTCTTTATAAATTAGTATTAATGTTTTGCTGAAAGAAGGACGATAAATCCCTTCTTTTTTTTAATTTTGCAAAATTTAATTGTAAAACTTGAAATTTTAACAAATATTCGAATTCTTCTCTTAATGATGTTTAAGAAAAGGTAAATAGTTTTCTATATGTAATAACAAAAATAGAAAAAGTAATGTTTAGTACGCTTAAAGTAAAAAGAAATTTAATTATTAATATTAATACCTCAATTCTTATTAAAATATTTTATTGATGTCATTTTAAACAGAAAAAAAATAAAAGGATTTTAGAAAAAAAACGTTTTGTGTCTTTCTCTTTAAACTCAAAGTAATTAATCATTTTGAGATATTTACTCTTGTAAAACAAATTTTTTTCTTCCTTTTTCTGTAAATTATTTCTATTCCAACACAAACAATAGCAGCCCTAATCCCCTTTCAAAAAATATTCTTTATTATTCCTCAATAAATACATATGACAGTTGTTTTGATATTTTTCTTGACATTTTAACTCCTTCAAAAATACTTTTACTAATGGTCTTCCTATTCCAACCCAAGTAATGGTATAATTCTCTGTCAAAAATTATTACTCCGCAAAAAATTGTAGCACCAAATTAAAAATTAAAAATTAAAACCTAAATGGGAAATTATTTACATTAGGGGACACCTTCTCCAATGATCTTGATCTTGACATATCAAGGTTATAAGATCCTGAATGATTTTCAACAAGTTTTAACCGTCACTTGTTATTTGTTAAAAAGTTATTAACAGTCTAAAATAGTAATTATTTCTCTGCTTTATACAAAAAGTCAGATAACTCTAAGCAGGGAGAAAGATATGGGGTGGACCGATTAAAGGAATATGACTTTCCATACGAAGCGATTTCCACCTCACCTCCTCCTGTGACGAAGCGTCCGACTTTCTACGCAAAACGAGTTCAACTCCGCCTATCGCCCTGCCTAGGGATATCTACAGACGTATAACGAATTTCATTGAATTTATTCAGTGATCACTGGTACACATTAAAGCCGTTGTATACAAAATAACGTAAAAGTATACTTATTCATAAATATAAAAATCGATTAATCCTGAAATACTCAATACATTTTATTGTACTCTATTAAGTAAAATATGTATTTTATAATTCGAAATATATGCTCCTCACTTTTATACTCAAATTAAATCAGTATATAACGGCTTTAATGTGCACTAATACGCACTAGTGCTTCCAATTCGCCAATAATATCTCTAGACTGACTATTCGAGAAGTGGGAGTAGTCCTACTTATTTAGGAAAAAATGCACTAATTACGATGAGTGCGTTCTCTCTTGTTTCGTACATGTGCATAAAGTGTAAAAAAAAGAGAGGATTGAAATATATACAATTTATGTGCATGTGCAAAACGAGAGAAAACGTAATCACCGCAATTAGAGATTCTCTAATCAGAGTCGCGATACAAGGCGATTTGAGTCGACTTTTGTATGCAGAGTAATTTTAACAAAATTAATAACGGAGAGAGAAATATTATTGCATCCGTGCGGCCAATTCGCGCCTGTGCGATCGGCTAGCGAGGTCGCTCTCGCAGACGTGTATACGCATTCCCGAACCGTCGAAATAAAATACACGTGTGTAGTAAAAAAGGAATAAGAAACGTTTATTAGTGAAGGAACATAGAACACAGAGCACAGCGTACGATAAAATGCTAGAGCAGATATAAAGACACGTCCGACGGACACGGCAACGGCTCATATCTGAATCTCAAGATCTTGTTGCTAGACAATCAAAGGGCAAGTCACTTTGGTAACACACTCACTTCTTTATAACACGGGTTTCGGCAAGGCACGGGTGTAACACTGCCCCCTCTTGTATTATAGATTGTTGTCCCGACAATTATGGTCTCTTCGAGTATTGGTTTTCAAGGGAGCCCCGACCAGTTTCCTGTTTTCTATTGCGCTGTCGTCACAGTTTTCCAGAGCTCTGGTCCTCCTGAGACTCAATCCTTCATCCCTGAGGCTTCCTGAATCTTCTTTCCTTCTGACACTTCTTCAGTTTCTCTCCAGAGGGTAACTAATGGAGGAACCCGCTTGGGGATCCCCTCATCTTCGTCAAGGAAGTCTAGTATCCTCTTGCCTCTTCTCTTAAGACTTTATGTTCTTGGTTCTTCTTTTTTCGGAAGGGGGGACGGGAAAAGTTTGGTTTTGCCGCAGTATCTCTGTCCCCAATCTCTGCCTCTGTATCTGCCTTTTGTCCCGCGAAAAAACCATGACTCAAAAACCGCGGGCAAAGCGGTCTTAAAAAAAAGTGAGCCGGAACATGTAAGCGCTTTTTAATGAATAAAGAAGTTTCACACTTTATAGATGTATTATTTGCGCGACGTCTTCTGCGCTTGACTCCTACTACCCGTATCCTTTCTAGTTCTTTGATTTATAAGGAGTCTTGGTATGTTTGATTTGTAACACGGATTTATCTTAATTATATTAAAAAGTTTAGTTGCACATTAAGTATCATATTAAAACATTTAATTGGAAGATTACATATTGGAAGGAAATATCTGAAAGGCTAAAAGGTAATTATATTGCATCTTAGTTATTGATAAGGATTTTCAAGTTTTAATTGGAGTTTTAGTTCATCTTGATACGATCATTTTTTATTGAGACTTAGTGCTATATAAAAATATTAGAAAAGATCCGGCACAAAATATGGAAAATGTGTCCCGGCTAATTTAGCTGAATTTGTAATATAATATGTTGTAGTTTTGATCGTCCTGATAAAAAGTCTCTATGGGCACGAAATAAAATAATAAACAATTTTTGAGTTATCAAACTCTGCAAAAACAGCGATTTTGCAGAATTTGATACAATAACTCAAAAACTGTTCATTATTTTACTTCTTGCTCGTGAAGATTTTTGGTTAGGATGATCAGAACTACAACATATTACAAATTCAGTCAAATTAACCAGGACCTATTTTTCGTATATTTTGTATGGCGTCTTTTATGTCAATATTTATAGTGTCTTGTTTTTTCCCTGTGTGTATAATTGTATATATGCGTATAAAAGTACAGGGTGCGGCAGAGAAACTTACTTTTTTGAAAAACGCGCCAAACGGCAAGGGGTGAAGGTAGGAAGCTGGGAGGGGGTGCGTCCGAAAGGATAGGTCCTCAATTTTTGTTCCCCCCACAGCCAGTCTCGATCATGCTTTGGACAAGAGAGCGCGTTTGCCGTCGAGGCATACTTTGTTAATGGCCGCTCCATTGTCGCCACTCAACGTGCCTTTCGAGCGCGCTTCATTATTCCTCCTCGCAGTTCAATCCCCGGCCGGAATTCGATTCTTTCGTGGATTATCGCATTTCACGAGTCTGGCAGCATCGTTAAACGCAGGTTAGGAGCTGTAAGAACGGCCAGGACTCCGGAAAATGTTGAGAGAGTGAGACAGTCATTTTTGCAGTCCCCCCGCCGTTCTGCTCGCAAACATGCGGCTGCTCTGAGGCTTTCGGACCGAACTGTGAGACGAATCCTTCACAACGAACTCCAATTTCATCCGTACAAACTGACTGTTGTGCACGAGTTGACTGACCGCGATTTCGTGGCCCGCCAAACTGCATGTGAAGCTCTCCTTGAAACTCTTCACCACGACGCGGTAACGTTCTTCAGCGACGAGGCTCACTTTCACCTTTCCGGCTGTGTCAACAAACAGAACATACGCTACTGGAGTGCTGAAAATCCACGTGAACTTCACCAAATCCCTCTCCATTGTGAGCGTGTTACCGTTTGGTGCGCAATTTCGTCGGTCGGGATCATTGGTCCTTATTTTTTTGAGGAAAACGAGCGCACTGTCACGGTGAATGCAGCTCGATACAGGAAGATGATCGAAGAATTTTTCCTTCCACATCTGGAAGAAATGGACGTCGGGGATGTGTGGTTTCAACAAGACGGAGGAACGACCCACACAGCACGGGCCTCGATGGAATTGTTGAGGGAACACTTCCCTGACCGCCTCATCTCTCTCAGAGGTGATCTCCCTTGGCCGGCGCGCTCTCCAGATTTGACTCCATGCGACTTCTTCCTATGGGGTTATTTGAAGTCTATTGTTTACAACGATCGACCAGAGACCCTAGCTCACCTGAAGACAAACATTCGGAACGCCATCGCCGAAATACCGGTGGACATGCTTCAGAGAGTGACGCAAAACTTCAGAAATCGACTCAATCAGTGCATAGACAACGGCGGCCGTCATTTGATAGATATAATTTTCAAAAGTGCATGAAAAAAAATTTGATGAGGTGATCTGTAAGAGGAAAAAAGAATTATACCGATATCTGCAATAGTTTCGTTTTTATTAACCTTTAAAAAAAGTAAGTTTCTCTGCCGCACCCTATATGATCATTTTGTTTTAAAAATAAATTTATTAAATCAATCTTTGATTTGCAAATTAATAATATCTTAATTTCTCTTAATTTCTAAATAATCGATAAATGTTTTGTTGTATTTGTAAAATTTAGATGATTACATCCTAAGTATATGTTTAAATATAAGTATATTTACAATATATTTATTTTATATATACAGAGTAGGTCATTTTAATCAATACACGCAAATATTGAAAAGGAGAACTTTTCAAAAAATGTTTTAGACAAAAGTTTTATATTTTCAAGGGGAAAAAAAGATGGTGACCTTGATTCACCCAGATAAGAAGTCCTTAAGGTCAGGTTTCATGTTACATAAAATTTTCTTAATGGAAAAGTATTAGGTCACAAAACGAGTTGGACTATGTTGAAAAATACAAGACATTTGAAAAGTAATCAATATTTTTCTAAGTTCTACGTCAAAAAATTTTTTAAGAGTTCCAGTAGTTTTGATTAGAGTTCTGGACAGTTCTCGACGAGGGCTGTCGAAAAGTATTGGGGCTCAAAGCGATTGGACCAACAGTTTGCAAGACATAGGGTATTTTAACTTTATTATTGAAAATTTTTGAAGTCAGAGATCGAAAAATTTTTTTGAAGTTCCAGTAGTTCTGATTAGAGTTCTGGGCAGTTCTCGATCGGCCTTATCGGAAAGTATCAGATGACAAAGCAGCTGGACCAACGGTTTTTAAGATATAGAGCATTTAGAACACTAGGATTGAAAATTTTCTAAGTATGACGTCAAAAATTTGTACTGTCATATAAGAAATCATGTTAGTATTAATAATAAGATTTACAAGTAGTTATAAAATTTATAATAAATATATTCATTACTCTTTATAACAAAAAATGTGCTTATATATTATAGGAAATACATATATAGTACTCATTATTGTTAGATGTCAAAGGAGCAATCGCAACCCTGTTTCTTGAGTTAAATAATATTTTATTAACTTTTTACTTCCATGTGTATCAAAATATTAATCAATCGATTTCTGTAGTTAATTTCAACATAAGTAATGTTCATATTAACATATATAAGTAAATAAATTAGAGTCAAATAAAACATTTTCTTTAGTTAAAAATTATTTAACTGCATTATTAAATTAACGACATATTGAGGAAAATAAGGAGAAGAATGTTGTAATTTTACAATATTTTGATAAGCATTTTTTAAATATTACACGCGAGAATATATTTTTATGTAATAATAATAATAATATTTCTTTTTAAACACTTTTATAAATGACTCCAAAGTAGTCAAGAGAAGAATGACAGCATTTGGAATAATTCGTGCATTAAAAAATTAGAGTGGAATAGGCCTACTGGTGAAACCACATAAAAAAAGCGTACCATGCTATCTGTCTCATGATAGATGGTGTGGAAATGATAGCATTATTATTTTCTTGGGACATTTACTTATAAGTAGCTGTTAGCTTTATAATAAAATTACTTCTATTTATCATAAATATTTTTAAAAATAATAATTTTTTTAAAAAGTTTTGAAAATTGCTACCAACATAGAGTTTGAAGGATGAAATCAGATCTTATGTGTGAAATGATTTTCAGCTTTCTCTGTTATATCTCGAAAATTATTTGAGATATAAAAAAATGTTTTATACAAAAGTTTTACAATAAAATTATCTCTATTTATTCACGTCAATGATATTTTTTTAGAATAATTATTTAACTATTTTTTCAAAAATTTTGAAAAAAATTTGATAAATAAATATTCTAAAAACGCGAATGAATACAACTAATTTTTTATACCTTAAATAGTTTTCGAGATTTAACGAAAAAAGCTGAAAACCGTTGTACATGTAAGGAGTGAGTTTACTTCTTCAAGCCGTTTTTTAGCAGTGACTGATATTTTCTAAATTCATCTCTTTATGTAAGCTACAAGTTCACAAAGTTTTATTAAGATCATAATTTGACACCAACAGGTTCCCTTGTGAGTAATTCTGATTGGGATTCTGGAGAGTTCTTAATCTCCGTCAGAAAGTAGTAGGTAACAAAGCGATTGGACGGTTTTCAAAATACAGGACATTTGAAATCTATCATTAAAAATTTCCAAAGTTCGATGTCAAAAAATTTTTTAAGAGTTTCATTAGTTCTGATTAGAGTTATGGGCAGTTATCGACGAGTTCTATCGAAATTAGATGAAAAACCGATTAGATGGCTATACATGGAGATACGTGCTTTTGCAACCAATTTATTAGGTTCGTTTTAAATACATATTTTTTTAATTTTTGGGTCTCTGTTAGTTTTAATCGTTGAGAAATAAATAGAGTGACAATTAACGTCTAACAGAACTATTAAAAAAAATGTTTTCAAATAAATTTTGTTAAGTGTAAAAATTATGTTTTATATGTCAGGAACTCTAGATATTCATAAAATAAAGCAATTAAGTTGTTCAGAACTATTCAATCTTGAATTTCGATAAGAAGTTAGTATCTATTTTTTAAAATTGTTTAAAAATTGTTATTAAACGAATCTCGCGTTAAAAAATACAAAGAACTCTTCGTTGAAAAGAAACCGGAACTCTAATCAGAACTCTTGTAATTAAAAATTGATTTTTCAAAAATTTTTAATTTTTTATTTACCAAAATTTTTTTATGCCTCAGAAACTTTAGATATTTACAAAATAAAACTATTGGGCCTGTCAAAACTATTCAATCTCGATTTTTAATAAAAAGTTAGCACTCTATTTTTTTAAAATTATTTAAACATTGTTATTAAGTAGAACTCTTGCTATAAATTATATAGAACTCTTCGTCTCATCAAAAGGAAAACGGGAACTCTAATTAGAATTCCTGAATTCTGTAATTGGGGTGCTAACTTCACATATCCGAACTTGATCAAAATAAATAAATTTTCAACCTTTATTGAGATCCAATAATCTCCGAAATTCGTCGATTTGCGTAAAGTAACACGGCTGCTATATAGTATAACATATACTTGCGTTTGTGTTAGCGCCGAGACACAGTTATATATCTCTTAATTTTTTTACATAAAAGTAGCTTAACAATAGTTAAAATATACTAACCGTTTGGAGCCCTCGATATTTTTTGGGGATAAATCAAATTTATCGATATCTTCTCTCGAGTCTTCAGTTTCACTATAATTTGCTTCTATGTCCTTATCACATCGGTTCTTATATTTATTATCTCGCAAAGCTCTCATTCTTACATCTTTATACATATCACCTCGGGAAATAGTGTTGATATTTAATACATCTCTTTTGCTGTATTTTTTGTTTCGTTTGCTTTTGTTTTCAGTTTGTACTACATAAAGTCGATACAATTGCAGCAATATCACTAATGTGTTCTTGCACGTGAAAAATATATTCATGTAACTAACTATCTGATAATGAATTATCAATATTAAACGAAATGCCAAAAATGGTCCGTCCTGCAAAATATAAAATATATACAATTAATATATGTAGATATATACATACACCGAATAATCAGAGTTGGGCTCTTGAGATATTAAAACAAATATTAAATAGAGGCAATGGCAATTAAGAGCCTTAATACGTTCTATTGATACGATTATATTATTAATGTATGTTCGAAATTTTTCTGTGCCTAACTAGGTTTAAGTACTTTTTACATCTTTCGCGTAGCTTGGCGTAGTTATTTCTATGTTTAACAACGCGATTCCACGCCATGATCATAGAAGTACTGGCGTACTTTGGTATAGAAATTTTTCGGCCAGGGTTTCGATGCACTTTTATACTCTGATTATAATCTGGAACAAAATTTAATCTTTTTATTGCTATATGATTGCGAACAATCATTTCCGATATATTTTTGTCTGTTAAACACGAATCGTTAACAAAAGTTCACAATTTTGAGAAAAAATAGCATCAAAGAGGCCGAAAATGATTTTTTGAGGGTTCTCAAGATGTTATAGCAACTAATTTCTTTTTTTTAATTCACATTTTTTAAATTATTGCTACACCAAAGTATCAACTATTAGTTTTTACTATAACTATTAGCTTTAAAAAGTATTTAATATTGTTCCGAAATCATCATTATTTCAAAATTATATTCTTGGGGATAATAAGTAAACAACTCATAGAAACCGAGCCGTTCCCGTTCAATCACGCCTGCGGCTAAACATTTTGTTCAAAACATGAGTATATCTCGCTCCTGTTCTAATCACGCTATCTATCTCAGATGGCACGCAATCCCCCTTGCGCAACACTCGAAAAGTTGACTATCACGCATACGTTCCGCGTGCGAAAGTTTAATTCGCTGCCCGATCAATACGGATCATCTATTGATACTCATTCTTAACGCATTTTATCCCGAATGTTAAGTGCAAACAAAACTGAATTGTCGCGTATCAACGTTGTATTTTTTGTCACGTAACGTTACCGGTATACGCGTACCGCGAGGGCATTCAGTGCGCGAGAATTACCTGAGTTTCCGACGAGATTTGTCGTTGCTGCTCGCATCCATTCGAACGATTGCGAGAAATTATTCAACGTCGTACCAAGTGCGAATTACCTGTGCATGCATCTAATCAAATGCATTAATTATCGAATTACGAACATCGCCTACCGCTCGCTTCAAACAAATCTTAATTCGACTCAACAATAAATTTTAAATTATTACAACAAAGAGAGTCGTTATTACATGCCGCCTTGGCGAGACTTCCATACAAGGGGACATCAGCGTCACAAAAACATAACAAATATGATTCTTTGTTTCTGAGATATATAGAAATTTAAAAAATAGTTCCTTTCTCATATGATACACTTGCACGAGGAAAGATTGTAACGATGCACTCTGAAAAGGCGTCCCCGGCCGTACGCCAGATGCCATGGCATTTTATGCTGTAATGAGGACACGGTGCGCCCGATATTATTTTTAATCTTCAAACAAAATTCGCAGGTGATAGCAGCTCGAATCAAAGACGGATCGAGAAGCTCCGAATGCGACCGAGCACCGCCGAGCTTCGGTTCCCGCAAGGTATCACTGAAAGGCATAATCGTGGAGAGCCCGATAGGCAAAAAGAGCCAATTGTATCCGAGCTCCGACGAGGAAGCAGTATTTTAAAATTATACAAAAGACATGGTATTCTTCATCGGAGCGTCTTTTTCACGACATTACTCTCGTCCTGACCAGATCCCGATTAGCCAGTACTCCGAAAAAATTTAATTTGAGTAAAATTTTATTTCGAGCATTTTATATTGTTGTAAACATTCCAAAATATTAAAAACTATAAATTTTTAATAAAGGCTATTATTTAATATTTTTTCTCATATTAAATTCTCATTGATGCGTATTTGCAAAAATTTTTGGAAATAAAAAATTAAGTGACTACTATTGATCGTTTTCTTACTTTATTCTTTTTCTTTAGAAGATAAAACGCCGGACCAATTATTCAAACTTTTCATCGATGATGAGATTGTGCAACAGATCGCAGATTTTAATAACATTTATGCAAAGCAGAATAATGTTCAGGACGATTTGTTCGATGCTGTCAAACTGAAGCGGTTCTTTGGAATTTTGCTTTTATCTTCAACTGCCTGCTGTGAAATCGTATTAATTTGGTCCTTTGGAACCGAACTTAAGGGGGGAGCCTCATGTAAAATGAAATTTTTTAGCCATTTTTTTTTTGCTTAAATTGATAGGAAATTTCCTCAAAAATACGAGAAAAAAAGTTAGAAAGTGATCCGAGAGGTTCTTGTACTTTATTTTCAAAAGAAAGTAAACAGTCGAATTGGGCGAAGCACTCAAATAGTCGAGCGCTCGTCGGACAATCGGCCTTTCAGTTTCTTTGTAATAAAGTTTGACCTGGCTGTGTTAGAGTTTCTACTAATGTAAAGCAGATGTCATCATTTATGAAGATCTGTCACGGGATGATTTGTTGGAGAGATGTTTAGGTGGGCATACACAAAATGCTAATGAGAGCTTCAACGCTATCGTCTGGCGTTTAGCTCCTAAACATCTCAATTGTGGTAAAAAAATCATTAAGATAGCTGCTTTTTTGGCTGCCGGCATGTTTAACGAAGGATTTTCGTTCGTCCTTCAAACAATGCAACATCTCAATATCGTAATTGGACAGCAGAGCAAAGGATTCGCCGATAATGACGACAAACGCCGTATTGAACAGCAGGAGCGCCGCTCTCTTGATGCCACCAAAGAGGCTCGTACTTTTCGACAACAGCAAAAAACGGCTCAATTAGAACAGTTTGAAGAAGAGGAGGGTCTACTCTATGGCCCTGGAATCGCAGATTAGCAAAAAACTGCGGTAAGTTAGAACGAATTACGAATTTTTTCACGATTTTTCTATTACTCAAACTTTAAACGCGTTTTTCTCGAAACGCAAAATTTCGCACGCCGTGCAACATAGCTCAAAAACTAATCATTCGATCTTTATGAAATTTGGTATAGAAATTCTATAGATATTTGACCTCAGCATGACGAGCTCCGATTTTTATTTTTTTTATTTAAAACATTGTTATTAACAATTGTTTATAAAAGAAAATCCTTTTTTTTTTCAAAACTTCGCCATTTTTGTAAATTTGCAAATTTTAATAAAAGGGGACCGTCATGCTGAGCGTTTTTGCATAAATTAAAGAACCCATTTTGTATTTTTTGTTTCAGATCATTTTTGTGACCTGTATGCTGCACGGCGCATTTTCAAGACGCTGTTTTCAAGCCGCCATTGCACCGTTTTATTCTTAACGATTAGTCTTAAAAAAATATTTTCTTTCAATATTATAACGTAAATAAATTGTGCCTTAAATTGCAAATTAATCTACGCATTACATTTTTCAAAAAAAATTCCTGAAAAACAGGCCATTTACATGAGGCTCCCCCCTTAAGTCTTTCAATCCTCAGGCAAACAATGTCACGCAACGCATTTCCCGCGATAAAATGATATTTGCATCTTTCAAACAATAATAAACTTAACAAAGAAGATCGATTTGCGAAAGTGCGTCCTTTATTGAACATCCTGAATAAACGCTATATGCAATTTGGCATATTTTCAAAAAACCTCTTGATCGACAGTAATATATGGGCAGCCATGGAGCGTCACAACAAACCCCCTCCACGTCTCCCTCTGGCGCCATGGGCGTGGCCTAGCCGGGTCAGTCAGCCGAAATGGCGCGTTCTGATTGGCGCGCTCTATACTCGCCCAAGATTTGATTGGCTCGCTCTATACTCGCCCAAGATTTGATTGGTTCGCCCTATACTCACCCAAAAGGTGATTGGAGGGGGTGGGGGTAGAGGGTCTTAGGCGAAATAGAGGTTTGAAAAATGGTGAGTGGGGGTTTGGACTTCAGCATTCTTTGTCGCGCGGCTAGAGTACGAACAGAGGGGGATGGGGG
>NW_017306081.1:471601-472026 GCF_001594115.1 Trachymyrmex septentrionalis | reverse complement strand
GGTGAATGTCTGATAAAGGAAATCTTATACGGAAAATTTGTAGGCCTAGAGAGAGACTTGTTTTTGTTCGGAAGAATTTTTGGGGAGAGGTAAAACAGGAACGAGTACGTTGCGGCGCGTCGTCTTCGAGCATTGCTTTTTAAAAAAATTCTTTCTATATTTAGTGTATTTAATGTACATCATCTGAGTCTGTAATACGGGGGAAAATGTATCTAATGTAAATGAGGTTGAAGGGGGTAGGAATAAGAAAGGCAATTCGCGTAGTATTTAAGCATTATGTAAAAGAAACATAAATTTAAGTTTTTTGTAAATAATAAATAGTCCAAGTAGCCCTCTTTTTTACGAAAAATTTTTTCATTTTATTAAAAATGTATCAAATAATTTAATGTAAAATGTAAAATATAAAAATGTAAATATTTAATTAT
>NW_017306081.1:460595-466070 GCF_001594115.1 Trachymyrmex septentrionalis | reverse complement strand
CCCCCCCTCTGTTCGTACTCTAGCCGCGCGACAAAGAATGCTGAAGTCCAAACCCCCACTCACCATTTTTCAAACCTCTATTTCGCCTAAGACCCTCTACCCCCACCCCCTCCAATCACTTTTTGGGTGAGTATAGGGCGAACCAATCAAATCTTGGGCGAGTATAGAGCGAGCCAATCAAATCTTGGGCGAGTATAGAGCGCGCCAATCAGAACGCGCCATTTCGGCTGACTGACCCGGCTAGGCCACGCCCATGGCGCCAGAGGGAGACGTGGAGGGGGTTTGTTGTGACGCTCCATGGCTGCCCATATACTACTGTCGACGCATGATGTACCGGCATGTACCGGCTCCGCGCATCTGCATCCATCGTGACTGCACACGGGCGTTTTCCGATCGAGCCTCACCGCTATTTATGATCCGCGCAAAACCTCGCGACAATTTTGCGGGCACTCCCTATGCCTATTCACTGCATTCTCATCAACGCACAAGTGCGTCCTGATTGTATATATAGTCATTCAACATTATTGTATTACAGTTTTTAATTGCGTGTAATAAAGACTAAACTTGTATTATTATTCTACTTAAAATATATTATACACATATATTATACAAAATATATTATATACATATATTATACATTTATAAGTATATTATACACATTCTCTTTCACTGATTCTAACTTCTTCCGTTTCCGTCTTACATCCCGGCGAGCTATTCCGTACAACGAAAGTTAGGTAGTTTCAAGATTCAGTACCAATTTTACGCGAAATAGGCCATAATCGATTCTTGCATTCAAGATTGTCTTAAGTACAGTCTTAAGATGTCATAAATTAATCCAAGAACTGTATTAGTATCTTAAGATATTATATTTAAAAAAGTTTTAAAATAAAAACAGACTATGAATACACCGTCCCATGTTTAGCGTTTCACGATTGATAACTTCTTCGTTATGAACAGTCCTAGTCGGAGAGGGCAGAGATTTAAAGAGAGAGAGAACTGTCCAATTGCACATATGTTATCCCTTCCACCATGCGAATCCGTTAGCAAAATTTGGCTATCACATCAATTTTCAGAAAAAGGATGTCAAAGGGGATTATATTCTTGCCCTCTTATGTCATTTTTCTCAAAATTGTGACGTGATCAATTTTTGCCTACGAATTCGTGTTCAGTAGACAAAAATAAATCGGAAATAATTATTTGCACTCGTAAGGTGAAATAATGTTCCAGAGCGTTATCAAGGTTGTAAATAAAAAATATGTTAGAAAAATAATTGATATTTTAAAACAACGTTTTTTATAACTTCAAATAATTTCTATGGTACTTTATGTATGAACGTGCTTTATGTAAATGATTCAGCGACATAATAGTTAAAAAGACAACTAAAGAAAGGTGCAAATATCTCTAATCGTTTTAGATGTATTTTATGTTATTCATTAACACATACTTGAAGAATCATATTCAGAGCGATTCCCCATACATCAATGCTGCAGCAGCTGGTTTCCGTTCGGACTTTTTTCCTGATAACGCTGCCGGACGACAATCGAGATTTCCTAGATTTGGTGGCAGTTAGGACAACTGTGAACTGCGTAAGAGACCATGCCCAAATGCCTAATGTTAAATAAACCAGTACAGGTTCCTTTGCTATCCTGTCTTCCTTGAAGGAATCAAAGAATTCGATAATATCAGCTGCAGTACCAATATAGACTAACAACAGCTGGCTTAACTGATCTCGAGTCAAGTCACCTTTCGGCAACATCCATCGGCCAATTATCAAAATTAGCATTAAGAATTGTTCGATCAAAGTAACCCATGTTTCTGTGGAAATCTGTATATCCGGTAAGCGAATATCAACCTAAATAACAGAGAAACAAGTTTTTTTTAATTAATAAATCTAATTAAATTAAAAGAATTTTAATAAGTTTGAAAATAATACCGTAGGTGTGCGTGCGTGCGTGCGTGCGTGCGTGCGTGCGGGCGTGCGTGCGTGCGTGTGAGTACATTACCTAAATACTTGATAGTCAAAGATAGATGTTAAACTAATACCTACATACACATATTTAAATGAATTTATCTCAGAAATTTCACAGCTCGTGCATTACTATCGGATTTTTAATGCAATTCGTCTGAAATATTATAATCTCTCCAAAATTTAATTACACACATCTTTAAAACAACGTGTAAAAAATTTGCGAAGAATATTGTCACTGGCTGGGAGTCGAACCCCAATTTCTAGCAATCAATGTGAACATTTTAAGTTTTGAGGTCTTAGCAATATTCATCTCAATAATCAATACATATAAAGAGTTACGCAATAAAAGGCGAGTATATATAAACAAAAATAAGATTGGAAATAAGATCATTTATGTGAGTACATCATCTAAGTAAATAAATTTAAAATGAATGTAATTAAATTTAGAAGGATTATTATATAACATTTCAGAATTTTGTTCAAAGTCCGATAGTAACGGGGCGCAATCATTTCTGAGATAAATTTATTTTAAAAGAATACATATATCAGTTGAACGTCTAACTTTGATCGTCAAGTGGTACTTTTCATATTTAGAGCTTTTATATTCGGTCAGAGTAGATTTCAATGTTTACCCAAACAAAATAACAAGTGACGATAACATTAAAATGACATTAAAATGACGTCAAAATGACTCTAAAATGTTACTTTGGAGTCGTTTTGATATCATTTTAATATTACAATGACCTGTTGCTCTGTTTGGACAAATATTTCTGAGTAAATTTACATACACATTTGATTACGCAAGCTGCATGACAAAATCTTTTTTTTAATCTTGAAACAAGAGAGATTCTGAGTAGAATCAGAGGAGTAATATTACCTATTAAATTAACAAGCAATTTAATAATTTTTTATGCAAATGAACATATTTATAAGAATATTAACACAATTACATGTTAATGAGAACTTATATATGCAAATAATTTTATTATGAAAAATATTTCCTCATCCAGGGTTTAAATTTAAACTTAAAATTCCCGACTTTCAGGAATGCGCGCGCATGCGAGTCATATCAATTAGATCACCAAGGTTATGACAATACTACAATAAAATGTTCCGAGACGACAAAATATCATAAAAACTATAAGTTTTATAAAAAAATGTTTTAGATAAAAGTTGTAGAATTTAAAAAGGTCTATATATAGCCGATGACTTCATCAGTTTGACTTTGGATGGCGTTGCAAAGGTAGAGCAAGGTCATCTTGGATTTTTTAAGTGAGACCTCCCCACTTTTTCTTTCATTTTCTTATAGTCTTTGTTGAGATCTTTTCAAAACACTATAATTTTACCCATTTTAGGTCAGTCCTTTAGAAGTTATTGAATATTTTATGGTGAGATCAGCGACTGTAGGTGAATCGAACACGAAAACTATTCATTTTTTTGCGCTGAAACTTATATATTTTGTTTAGCAGATTATAAGCTATAACATATAAGAAAACCATTTGATTTCATCGGGACCCAATTTTATATAGAATTAGTGCGGTCCTTTGTTGGAAGGACTCATAGCCATCTTATGCAAACAATTTTCTAAATCTGCTCGTGACGTGTTGCTTTCGATGACTTGACAAGTGAAAATTTTTTCAAGATCGCACGAGAAGTTTTACTTTTGTTATCTCTGGTAATAAAAATTTATTAAATTAAAGTTTAGTTCAGACAGCATGCAGCAAGCGGCAAGCGTCGTGAAGCAAAGCTTGCTGCTCGCAGTGATAAGAGTTTGGAATCTTTTGCTTCCAGCGTGCAGTCAGAGGCCAGTGGAGAGTAGAGTACCTAGAAAACCAGAGTCAGGCCATGCCCTAAAAATGGCGTGCGTGTCCGAAATGTGTGTTTGTTCTCAATTGGTGATATAATGTGCGTTCTCAATTGGCACTATCATTGTGTGGGCATGCCAATCACAAGAGAGGATGGAGGAAAGGCCTAGAAAACTAGAGTAGAATACTCTGGTATTCTAGGGACTCTAGTGAAGGGGACGTCTTTTGAACATCCTATGGACATCCCTAGGACATCTATACTGTGTTGAAAATTTGCAATGATAAAAAAATCCATGTATAAATTTTTTGGAAATTTTCTTATAAAAATTATTTAATATTGATTGTAGTTTAAAATTTGTTTAATATAAAATGTTTTTAAAATATCCATGGATTTAATCTGGATGTTTTTAATATGTCCAAAACGTCCAACATATACATTTTAAATTTTTAAAACGTTACTGTACTGTCTGGGATGCTTTTACTTAATGCTTGATACACGGTCATGGATTTGCTGTCGTAATATTTATGATTAGACACTATTAAATTTTTACGTTGTTTAAATTTTAATCATAGTCACCAGCTATAAGTCGTCTGAACGTGTCAGAATGTTTATTTGTCAGAAACTATGAAACTTATAGAATGTCTTTATAGAGAGCCGCAACTAATAGCACCATTGTAAAATGAGATCAAAAGATAGCACAATTTTTCTCTCGCACAATCTCGATGAAAATTGGCTGCACTTCAGGTGACCAGACTCCGATTAGAGGGTCTCTAATTAAACCTAATTAAGGAGATGCCATCTACACATAGTCAGAAATACTAACATTAATACTAATACGAGTATTCTGTTCCATACATCTAAGTTTCTTATACATGTACCCCTTTTTGTTTTTTTTTCCTTTCTTTTTATTTTCTTTTTTTTCCATTTCCTTTCTTTTCTTTTTCTTTCTTTTTTTTATGTCGTTTACTTTTTATGAAAATCACCAATAACTGAGAATAAAACACAACACAAAGATAATAATGTGAATACTAATATTCCGTATAATGTACATATCATACTACTTTTCCTTTATTTTCTTGCCCTCTTTATCATTCCTCCTTTTCCTCTTTCTTTTTTTTCCTTTTCTTTTTCTTTCTTTTAATTCTTTATATTCAATGAGCCTTTCCTTTTATGAAAACTATTAATAATTAAAAATATAATACAACATAAAAATACTAATACGAATACTAATATTTTGCTGCATATAATGTTGCTTCTTTTCACACATTTTTTTCTCTTTTTTTACATACCTTTTCTTTTTTCTTTCTTTTTTTTCGTTTCCTTTTCCATTCTTTTAAATGTTTTTCTTTCTTGCTTTTTCATAAAAGCTAATAATAATACAATAAAATAATACAAAGGTACTGAGATATTAACATTTGAACTGAATATTAACATTTTGACATATAACACTATACTTCCTTCCACAGCTCTTTTTTTTGCTCTTCTTTTTCCATTTTCTTTCTTTTCCTTTCTTTTAAATTTTTTTTTTCTATGAGTTTTTTACTCTTTATGAAAACCATTAATAACTGACAACAAAATATATGCAAATATAATTTAAATACTAATATTTTGTTCCACATAACGTTATATTTCCTTTCAGACTTCTTTTCCTTTATTTTATTTTTTTCTTTTAATATTTTCTTTCTCCTTTTTTTATTATT
>NW_017306081.1:457668-460495 GCF_001594115.1 Trachymyrmex septentrionalis | reverse complement strand
AGCTAAACGTTAATAATTAGCAGGTAAATAAATAAATTCAAATTATTAAAAAATAATATTAATAATAAAATAAATGTCAAAGTAAACGCAGCGAGATAACCAAAATTATTCTATATAAATAAAATTATTTGTTTTAATAATAATATAGGTTGCGTTTTAACGACATTGACGACACGTAATTTTCAGGTATTCTAGTAAAGATATACAGATTAGAATATTTTTTTTTGGAAACATATTTTGAAGAAGGAAGATTATATTATCTTTTAAATCCTTGCCTTTTCTTTTCAGACCTTTGCTTTCAATAAATCTGAAAATAAAATATACTACAAAGAATCAATTCTTTTATAATTATAAAGAATAAAGAGAATAAATTAATAGATTGTAAAACTTATCTGATACGATTGTGAAGAGAAATCTTTAACAGTTTAAAAAAAGATATCTTTTATACTATATTAATCTCAACATACACACACACACACACACACACACGCGCGCGCGCGCGCGCACACACACAGAGAGAGCCTCAATTGTCAATCACATTTATCAAAGTCAAAATTTTGACGATACTGTTCACAAAGTAAGCAGCTGTCATTATGAGAAAACAAATCAGCATCGTGGAAAAAAGGCAACAATAAACTTCGAGAAATGCGAGTAATTGTCTTAACATCTCCTTTTTTAGAAAAAATTTGAATTAATTAATATTTTAAGATTTTCATTAAAAAAATCAAGTTGACTTTATAATGATCCCTGAGCTGAATTTGATTCCATAATGTCCTATTTGAACGTAGAATTTTCTGTTCTTTTCATTTCTAGAGTCAAAAATAAGAATTTCCAAATGACACCAGTTATAAGAATTGCTTGGCGGGTGATTAATATAATATTAACGTGATCAAACGAAACGTTTTCAGCGATGATCTGCTAATGACCTTCAAATTGCATAACTTGTAAAGTATTTAAAGAAAATGTATTTTATTATAGAGTTTTGAAAAGATCCTGCTATATGAACATTAGCTATACGAACGTAAAATAAAGAAGCAGTTTCCGTTAAAAAAATTTTAAGTATTCTTGATCTGACTTTATATAAGAACGTTTTCTCTAGGTCAACCAAAGTCACTTTTTTTCCCCTTAGTATCTGAGCAACTTTTGTATAAAACATTTTTTCGTATCTTTTATATTTTTTGAGATATTTTAATGTAAAGTGACTCACTCTATCACGTAAAATGACTTACTCTATATACTCTATATAAAGATGTCATTTTTACAAGGTATGACATATTAATTTTTTTCAGTAATACGGAATATTAAACGTTACATTTGTAAATTTGTGTAAATAGAGGAAGATCTGTAGAATATAAATATTTTTCCGTAAATTAATTCAATAATGCTAAAAAAAAAACTATTAAAAAATAAAGGCTTAAGTGTATATCGTTTTACCCCAATCATCTTAATTTATAAAAATTATATATTAAATTTTCATCAAATTTTATTTAAAGAATTATTATATATATATAGTATTAATATTAAAAATAAAACGCACGCCTAGAGCTTCTTCCAGATGTTTTAAGTCATCAGCTGCCAGATTAGATAAATCGATATTCTCCGATACATTGATATTCGTTCCTCGAGATTTTAGCCTTATGTCTACTTTATCCAGTTCTAACAACCAAATTGCAGGTACTACACTACTAAGATATAAAAATACAGATGGGCAGAACCTGGAAATATAACAATTTTAATAAATAATACAACAATTGTAATATAACAATTGTAATAAATAATAAATTCTTACATTACATCTGTTTCAAGTTACATTAACATTAAAAGTAGATCATAAAAAATATTTTTGTATTATTATTCCATTTTATCATTGTGAAAAAATACTATTGGATTATGAAAAATTGTCTAAACAAATAGTATACAATATTCTATTAAAATTATTTCAAATTATGTTTTCTGATACTTCGACTTCCTAATCGTATGTTTTCTGATACCATAATTTTCTTATAATCTGACTTCTAACAGTTATATTCGCAAGTCCGAAAATTTTTTCCATAAAGTTATTAACATTTCTTTTATATCATGTTTTTGATTTTTATATAAATTAAAATTTCTAATATCATTGTTTATTTCCTTAATATTGTAGTTTCATATATGTACATAAGTGCAACTCACATTCTCTTCTTAATACTGCTTTTTAAATTGAAATTTTTAAGATAAATATACACTAGCGCTCAAAAGGTTTTTGATAAATGATCTTCACGGGTAAAGTTGGTAGTATTAACCCGGTTTAATTGTTAATTAATTGTATCATTGGCGATAGAGTATTAAGGCTCCTGAATAGTCGCGGAGGCTATATTGGAATTGTGACGTCATAGGCGAGAAATACACGTTAATTTATGCTGCATGCCATTTGTAAATAAAGACAATTTCGGACAAATTTAAATGACGAGATTATTTTAAAACATTTGTAAAAATGCAGAAACTGTTCTTTTCTCCCTTAATAGTCAATAAATGGTCATAAAAGGCAGGTAAAGTGTGCCTCAATTCGGATAGAAACACATGGTTTAACAGCTGTTAAAACGAATAAAATATATACTTTTACGTATAAAATTCCAAGATAAGTGTAGTTTCTGCCCATTTTTAGGACTTTCATAAATATACAAGATCACATTTTCACAATTAAACAAGTAATAACGAAATGGCAGCACAAATTTTGTCATCATTTTTCCATACTTATAAGTTCAGCCATTTATGTGGCGAGGCGCTGTAATACACACATAAGTACGAGCCCATATACATATGCTCGTTTTCGGCGCGTCGAAAGCAC
>NW_017306081.1:451715-457568 GCF_001594115.1 Trachymyrmex septentrionalis | reverse complement strand
TTTATGTGGCGAGGCGCTGTAATACACACATAAGTACGAGCCCATATATGTTACATATGCTCGTTTTCGGCGCGTCGAAAGCATATATGCATGGGTTCATGTTTGTGTGTGTGGGTACCGATTTCGCCACATTTTGCCAGGCCGCCGTCTGATTCTGTGTCGTTGGCTGAGTATTCAGGAGCCTAAAGGCTATTGATCATGGACAAATATTAATCCGTGTTACAAATCAAACTAACCAAGACTCCTTATAAATCAAATAATTGGAAAGGATACGGGCAGTAGGAGTCAAGCGCAGAAGACGTCACGCAAATAATATATCTGGAGTGTGAAACTTCTTTATTCACTAAAATGCGCTTACATGTTCGACTCATTTTTGAGCTCTCCTCAGAGGCAACACAAATTAACATAATAAACTGTGAATAAAAATTATCCCACCACGAATTTATCCTACCATAAATTATCCTTACCATAAACATTACTATGAAAGTATGAGTACTTATTCAAAAACTGGTGACATTCAGTCAGTGTCGTTTGTACGCAGTAATGAGTTTTTGGGGTATGATTTTTGATTATTTTTCAACTTTCATTTCCATGGAATTGATTAATATTCCAATGCAAAATGTTTCATTTGTAAGCTTTAATAATACTAACTAAAACTAAAAGTGACTCACTGTGTTTAATGCTGACTGGCCAAAATATCGAGAACCGGTTTTTGAATAATTCATAGTAATCTTTGCGATATAGTTTGTGATTTGTAATTAGAGTGAGCGTCCTTATTTTCGGGATAATTAATTATAATCTTAAGGTTCTTGATAAATTAGTTTTTCATATTCTCTATTTCAATATTTCTTTTTTTTCGTTCTTTTTTCTTTTTTTTATTTTTTTTTTTACTTTTTTGGCGTTTAAATTCTCAAGGTAGAGGAGCTCACCATAGTAGGATAATTTTTATTCACAGTTTATTATGTTAATTTGTGTCCTCTCTGAGGAGAGCTCAAAAGTGAGCCAAAACATGTAAGCGCGTTTTAGTGAATAAAAAAGTTTCACAATTCATAGATATATTATTTGCGCAACGTCTTCTGCGCTTGACTGCTACTGCCCGTATTCTTTCCAGTTCTTTGACAAATATTTATCTTTACCAAAAGGACTCCAAGGACTTAGAAGTAATTGAAGAACGCTGACAATATAAAAAATTGACACAAATTTACAACTATTAACATAAATATTTAGATAATACATTATTAAATTCATAATTTTTTTATATAAATGCACTTAAATAATATGCATATGAATATTTTATCCCAAAAGTATACGACATCTGCGTATATATTTGCCACAGTATACGTAGCGCAACTCTGTTCACTAATGTGAAGCATATAGTGCTGCGTGTATGCGTAAGTAGAGACAATATACGATAACGCCATTTAACTCTCTTATTAATATACCCAAATTTCCTTCTTTGATTTTTATCAAAACTTTATATAATTTTTATAAAAAGCTATAGCTGTAAGCGCGCAAATGGTATAAAATAATTTAAATAACGTGGATCTGACCGGGTTAAGACATATTTTGCTGGAAAATTAAAAAAATTTTTAATATAAATCCCAAAAGGGGATATTCGGGTATTGTGACAAAAGGATTAAACTTCTATCTCACTTATTCTTTCTGTTTTCACTTTTCCTCATAACCATTCAAATGTTAGTTGTAGGAACTGGTAGTAATAGTGGTATTAGTTTGTACACGTTTATATCCATCAGTAAGAAAATATCCTTTTAAGAAAAGGTAAAAAAAGTATACCAAGTATACGCGCCGTTCAAAAAAAGATTTTATATAAAAAGATAGGATTAATTTGTGACTGTCAGTAAAATCTTTTTAAAAAAGATAAAAAAAGCTAAGCATATGTGCTTCTCAAATAAAATCTAAGTATCCAACCCAATTAATAAGTTTTAATTTTTCTTCAAAGATATTCTTATTGAAGGTCTTTCTATTCCAACCCAAATAGTGCCAACTTTAATTTTCTGTAAAAAATTATTACTTTTAAAAAAAAATTAATGTATCAAACAAAAAATTAGAACCTAGATGCTACAATCTTCATTAATCAAGTTAAATTCTATCAAATTAAAAAGTAAAACACAAATGTACTGTTTCTGGTTATTCTCTTAACTCTAATAATATGTATCATTCATATAAAAGATTTGATATTAACAAAATTAGCGCCAAGGTAAATTCCTCAAAATTTTATGTATTATTGGTAAAAAAAGATTTGATATTAACAATTGACAAGTTAAATTCCATGTAATGAAATAATATTTCATAATTAACATGTGTATATGAAAAATTCTGAGAAAAGATGTAGATTTGGATACCAAATTAAATAAACAATATTAACTTTAATGATATGTATCATTTGTACAAAAGATTTGACATCAACGACTGTGGCGCCAAGTTAAATTCTACTATTAAAATAAAAAGTAAAACACAAATGATATTATCTTTATTATTTACTTAATCCAAATGATACTATCTTTAATTTTTATACAATAAAACCTAAATATACGTATATCTTATTGAAGGATCTTTCTATTACAATCCAAATGGTTTAAATTCCTCTTAAATGAAATTATTATATCACAATTCATTCAAAGACATTTTCTCTTCCAACTAAAGTAGTGGTTATTTAATTCTTCTTCAAAACATTATACAAAACATCATCACAAAATTACTCAATTTAAGTGTTCCCTGGTAAAAATTTTTCTCATAATTTTTATATAAATTGAAACATTTTTCAGAAATACTCAGAAATATTCGGAAAGTTTACATTTTCTCTCAAAACTTTTCATACAAGTGAATTTTGAAATATTCTGAAATTTCTCATCCCATCATTTTAAAAAAATATTTTTAAATTTTTTAGATTTTGTAACATTTCATCAGAAATTATACTTACAACAAATCTTAAAAATCGTATGATATTTTATAATTAACATATATGAAAAATTCTGAGAAAAGATGTAGATTTTCTGAGAAATGTTCCAATTCGTATAAAAAAATGTGAGAAAGTTATAAAATTATAGAGAAAATCTGAAAAATTATATGAAAAATTTTGAAAAAGATTTTCACCAGAGTTACCACAAGAAATTAAAGAATTGACCGCATAAAATGAAAAAATTTGATTTAAATAGAAAAATTTTTTATATAAACACTTGGCGTTGCTATTCAGTAAGAAAAAGTATAAAAGTTTAAAATTTGAATGGTAATTAATATAAAATAAATAATAAAAGTAATAATAAGTACAGAGCTACAAGCCAAGCTAGGTCTTAATGCTATATTATTAGAAAAACATAAGTTTATTACAACAAACATTTCAACTCTGATTGGTTTATTTTCAATGTTAAAATTGATACAATTTGAATTTAAAATGTTTGAAGGTGGTTAAACAATTACAAAATATAAATAATGGATAGCATACAGCCACAACAATAGAGATGTTAACGTAAATCATATTAAAATTCATATATAAATATTATAAGTAGACGTTTCGGTCAAGATTTGATCATCATCAGTACAAACGAGATGACAAAAAATAAAAAACTTACAAAATAAATTTTAATTAAGCAAAAATCGCTAGTCCAAAGGTGTTACAATAATATCAAAATAAAATTACATAAAAAAATTACTAAAAAGAAATTACATAAAATTAAAAACGCAATGCTCTCAAGTTCATAGATGGAGAAATAATTTTTCAATCGCTTGTGGTATAAAAATACAGCGTGAATAGAAATCAAGAGAGTTAAATTTAACAATGTTTTCATTAACGTTTTTTATCATCAACTCACCAGTTTAAAAATTTTCTAAAAATATCATTATATTTCCAATTATGAAGTAATCCTATAAATTTTAAAATGAAACTCGAATGGACTATATAGATAAAAAATTCTGACGGCGCGATTCCGCATACATGCAGGACATAGTTTACAGGAGTAATACAGGAACGATGGGTTAAATAAAAAAAGGCATAATACTTAAATTAGTGAATCAAATGCATTTTTATTTTTTGCATACCTTTACAAGAGTTGACATAGTAGCTAATGATATAATTTTCACTTCAATTTTTCCCTTATGTCTTTGAATAAATGAATAGTATATTAAGATATCGAAAATCATCTTGGCTTTCTCAAAACGTTTATAAAGTTCACGAGTTTTTATTTTATATTCTTGAATTGAAAAAAATTTTGTATTGACATTTTCAATGTTTTGTTAACCCACAAAACATTTTTCAGCGGTATTTATAGAGTTGTTTATATTCTGCAAACTGGCTTTTACTGCTAATTCTTTTATTGTACCTCCTAAACCATCGCAAGGTACTTTTCCATGTGACGTGGCGAAAAAGTGGCATTTATATTAAAGTCATACAACCCATCGTTCCTATACTATTCCTATAAATTACGTCCTACATGTATGCGGAACCGCGCAGTCACAATAAAATTTTTTATCTATGTCAGTCCATTCGAGTTCCATTTTGAAATTTGCAGGATTACTTCATAATTAAAGTAGAAATATAATAATAATTTTAGAAATTTTTTTTAGAAAACTGGTGAGTTATCACAAAAAATGTTAATAAAAATTGTAAACAAAATAATTTGTAGAAAATAATTTATTTATTTAAAAATAGTAAATTAAAAATAACCTGTGTGTAGAACAAGATCTTTAAAATCGACCTCTTGCATTTTTTGTACGACTAATGGTTTCGACAATATAATAATTTGAATATTTGCATGAGTAACGTTTTTTTATGAATTTCTGTGACTTACAAGAGTGAATAACTTCACAAAAAAAATCTCAAATTTTTTTTGTATCTCATATTTTTATCTGTAGAATATGTCAGTAAATTTAAAAAAAAAATGATAATGTTTCAAAAGTGCTTGGTTTGACGTGGAAGGCCTCATATAATGTGAAGATGTTTTGTGCTACATCTAATTCGATTGATTGATGAACAGGTAAATGGATTCAGGTCATGGTTCGCTTCTTCGCAGATGTCAATAATTTTTGATATGCTTGCTCGTATACTTAACTCGAATACTCTCGTATTCTAACTCAGCGGCTCATGTTACTAATGCTCTAATTTCCGTTTGTCAAAATGACAAACGGTTTCACAACGTACACGCCCTTTTCGAGGAATACCTTTATATTAATTTTTGCAATGAGAAAACAGTCTCTAATGCAATTTTGTAATTATAATATTTTCTGTACTGCCTATAATAGGGATGAAATGCTGATTAGATAATGATACAGTAAGAGATAATAAAATGTAACCTTTATATTTTGCTTTTGCAGTTATTTTCGTATGCATTCAATTATCTACTAACATATCTCCCAAAACGATCATCAAATAAATAAAATTAAGTTATGCAGAGTGTCCTTCTGTTAATTAAATTGGTAAATCGATGTCGAAGTATAAGACATCCTTATTTTTCGAAGTTTTTTATGAAATATTTTAAAGATGTTTTGTAAAGAACTTTTAAAGATATCTTAAAATTGTCGTGTGCGTCAATTTCATACTCTCTATTCATTAATCAAAAATAATTGTAAAATTTGCAAAATAGTAGAGAACTTTTCAACTCAGGCTAGTCTACTTTACATACGAGCACTATGTCAATATTTAGGGGATACCTTGTCTGCTTTATAATAATATGTTTTTTTTATATAAATTGTTTGACATATTAATAATAATGCTATAATATATCATTTTTGTGCGAATGACTTCTTGTCCTTTCATAAATAACAAATCTTATAATTTATAAAATAATTATGTCATGAAATAAATACTTCAGTACTATAATCATAACCAATTAATGATAA
>NW_017306081.1:449556-451615 GCF_001594115.1 Trachymyrmex septentrionalis | reverse complement strand
TATATATATGTTTATATATATATATATATATATATATATATATATATATATAATCTATAGTTTTAAATTATAAATATCTAATTAATTCAGGAATTTGAAAGATTAAAATTCTATTAATATAAAATCTATTTAAAATTATCTAAAAAATTATATTATCCATTTAGTTCTCTGTATGTACTTATAAATGGAAAATAATTAGTTAAAATTCTGTATCTTAATTGTCTTTTCAATTTTTTTAAAATTAAAGAAAGTTATTTAACAATTTTTAATTTCATTATACTTTACATAATTAAAACTTTTTGAAAGCAATAACAATATTTGCGACAACTCACATACCATTTCCATTCCTGGTTTTCCTTTATAGTGAGTGTGAAAATACCTTCGAAGAACAGCAACAAGATAGGACAGCTCAGGTACCAGAAATACGGATTTTTTTTGAAAGTTGTTACTTGCCAAATAGCGATGAAACCATGCGATGCAAATACCAAACGCGTTATTATTGCCTTTATGGTTGCCAAGAACTTTGCCATAGCCGATAGTACTTTTTATAATTTATATATATTTCGAGAAGTAAATAAAACAAAATTGTAATCTTTCATAATCTTTCACTCACGTTAACTGTACATATACTATACATTTATAATTTCGCCACTAAAATTTGGTCTATTTTTAAAAAGAAATTGTAATTACGATGTTTGTCATTATGAGTAAAATTAAATGTACAAGAAAGTGATCAGAGAAGACATAGCGTCAAAAGCACAGTTCTCTAAAGACTAGTACAAACTTTCTACAATCGATGCGCACATGCGCCCATTGGATCATCCAAACTGGAAGGGAAACGCGGAATCCTTAGATTTTTTTTTTCTGCAAGTAGGATCACATTAAAAAATTTTACATAAACAATATAATTAGAAACGAGACTATTTATATTAAAACTAAAAATACGAAGCACCTTACCAGTCCGAGTGTTAAGATGTTGAATTACTATATAATATAAACTCATTTAAATTAAATTATAATTTTCAGAAATAAATTGCGAGCCGATAAGATTATCGGATTCACACAATCAATCCGAAACAAATAATTCCCCCCAAAATTTCCCAAACCTTAAAAAACTGGGCTCAGGACGCTCGCACGGAATGCAAGAGGGGTTTGACTCCCGGCTGAGGCAATATTTTTCGCAATAAGTTTATTACAGTTTTTTAAGATTTGAAAAATTTTTGGGGGGATTATTTGTTTCGGATTGATTGTGTGAATCCGATAATCTTATCGGCTCGCAATTTATTTCTGAAAATTAATTCAATTTAAATGAATGTGTATTATATAATATAATAGTTCAACATCTTAACACTCGGACCGGTAAGGCGCTTCGTATTTTCAAATTCTACATAAAATTTTCTGAATAATGATTTGTTCCATAAAAATTGTTGACAATACTAGCAAATGCAATTATTAAATGTTATGCAATTTACATACTAGTTATTATTTAAATACGCATGTAATTCTAATTCAATTCTATTAAAATCATTATTTCTCTCATTCTTATTTAAAAAATATGCAGTAATATAAAAAATTATAATTTGATTAATAAATGTGTCAACATTTAAAATATACATATCCTATAGTAGATAACAATTCGTAAGGGCTTATATTGTCCTCACATCATGCCTTGCGTGCAGAAATGTCAGCGTCTTATAAGTTAACGGAACAAAGTAAACAGAATCAATCCAAACTAATATTTGTTGCTCATTTGTTGCTAAAAAGCAACACAAATTTGTTTATAATAAATAATTTTTTTATTAGGCATAATATAACAATAAAATTTATTCCAAAGTTGCTCTAAAAAAATATAATGAAAAAGTACGTCAATGTACTTTTTTAAAATTAAAATAGTTATCTTCTTATTTCAAATTTATAATAAAAAAATTATTGATTTGGTTACTATTTTAGAATAATTGCCGTTAATAATAACAATTTACGTTGTTAACATAATTTCAGATTCTAAAATCAATTTGCTGAAATTGTACGTGTACTTGATTTAAATGTAAAAAATAATCTG
>NW_017306081.1:441594-449456 GCF_001594115.1 Trachymyrmex septentrionalis | reverse complement strand
TCAAATCTAAAGCTCAGAACTTTTTTGTACACCTAATAGAATAAGAAGATTGGAAGACAAATTGATCGAGCAAAAATAAGTTATATACGATATATTATAATTTATTGATACATTAAAATCATACAAAAAAAATTAGAAATTCAATAAATTCTACTATATAGAGCGTCTCGATTTAATTCAGTCTTCTTCAACCACTTAGACCGCAATAAAAATTATAAATTAATAAAAAAAAATAATTAAATGTTGAAAAAATCATAGATGAAAGCAAAAGAAACCAATCAATAATTGAACAATGATATTATAAACAAATTGATATAATATTAAAGTAATAAATTTTCATTATCATTGTCAGAGAATAGTGAAATTAGTTCCGGAATTGCTTTATCGTTCAAAAGCGTGAAAAAGTGGAGTCCAAATTTAAAAGCTTTTTGTTATATAAACTTAGATGTTCAATATATGTTAATTAAAATTGGATGTCCTCAATTAGACTACGTATAATAAACAGATAAAATTAAAAAATTAGAGAAAATTGAATATTAAAAACTAAATAAAATTGGCAGCAGAAAATAAATGTCTTTAACAGTCTAGATAGGCAGGATCTTAAGTGATTGTATATATACAGGGTGTTTCATAAATAGTTGGCCAAATTTTAAGAGCATATTCCACTCATTGTAAGGATGAAAAAAAGTCATAAATTCGGTAACGCTTCCTTTCGAAGTTATAAATATTTTTTTAAAACAAGTTAAAAGAAAAAGGGCTACGTATCAAAAATTTGACCTATAAAAATTGGTATATAAGTAAAAGTCTTAATAAACTTTTTGATCACGATCGGATCATTTTATTAATGTTTTTAAAATATATCTAAACGGTAAAAAACATAACACGCACGCACGCATCCACGCACGCACGCATCCACGCACGCACGTACGCACGCACGAACGCACACATGAGTGTGTGTAGAACACTACTACACTACACTGAATTGACAATAATAATACTGTTGTGCAGCAACGATACTGTGAACGCGGATGATATTGGTTACAGCTGATTGACTCATATAACGCCGTTTGTTTTCTATGGCTACAGCGTCACGCAAAACGATATTATACATACATTGCAGCACATACTGTGACGAGTCGACTGTAGAAGCGGTGACAAACTACAATTTTTAATTTTCTTTCGTTTTTTGTATTAAATTGTAGCTGGCAGCTAGTGTTGTTGTCAATACTTTAATTAGTAGAGAAGAACTTTTCAATTAAGTCCAATTAAGAGAAACGGACCGGAGAAAATTAAACACATTTCGTTGGTAAAACGGGGCACTCCAGTATTCCGATAAATATCTCGTAAATTGTTGCGTTTTAACATGATTTATACTATTCTGGATTAAGGGAAGGAGTACACTATTACTACAATTTATTAAAACTTATATGTTATTTTGAATACCTCTTGCTCCTTATTGATGCCTAAGTCGCCGAGCGGCCGAGATTGCCGAAAAAGCATTTTCGGTCGCTTGAAACAAGTGATTAGTGTGAGAAGGAGGACTTGCTGACTTGTTCACTCTCAGCGCGCCGCAGGCTAGCACACGGACATCGGCTCGTGCTTAAGTGTGTGGCTATCGGTTTCGCCAAACCGTCGTCTGTGTCGCCACTGTCAACGCAGAGTTTTCACTGAGTAGTCAAAAGTCTTAATCCTTCAGGTTGGCGATTAATGTGGAGCATTTCCGACATAAATCGTTAATTGTAAGACCTCTCCACAATAAAAATTTTTACATTCTTCCAATTAAAATTGTAATTGCATGCAACTTGTGATATGTAATTACCGAACGTGTGATAATTTTTCTGCGTATATGGTTGTAGTGTTTAGCTAATCTAATTTTCAATTTTCTATCAGTTTGGCCAACATAAAATGCAATGCAATCATTACAATTTATCTTATTTACTACATTCCTCTTAGACATATTTGGCACCGAATCCTTATGAACTTTAATAAATTAATTTAATTTATTTATACTATAATACTCACTTTTTGCCAAACATCATTTACAAAACTTAGAATAATCATGTCTCACTGCATGGCCCATACAGTCTACATTTGAAGAAAATATGAAATGTGAATTTGCAATTTACTATCAACGATATATTTATTCCATTGCGGTAATTTTTCTTTATATATTTATCTGCTGAAGATGGTTCAAAACGGAGTGAAAACGTCCAGAATTAATTAAATTTATTTATTTCTTTATCATTATTTTGCGCAAATCAAAACTAGCGCTGACTCCTAATGCCTCGTGATTCTATATTTATCGTATTCTAATTTATGTAATTTATAAAATTTATTTAAAAAAATTTACTTGAAATATTCATTAAATCTACATTAATTTCTTAAAATAAGTAATTTCATAAACAAATACATTATATAATAAAAAATTAATTTATATCACAATAATTGCAACAATTTTTTCTTTTAAATTAATAATAATAGTATTACTCACTGCGCTTAATAAGATACCTATAAAGCAGAACCGAAATACGATTATTGATATAGAGTAGACTGAAGTTTACAGAAAAGTTTCTTTAATATAAATGACATGCTAAAATGCAACATAAAATATTATAAAATGTGAAATCGTTAATTATTTAAGTAAAAAATTAATATTAACTAATATACAATACAATCATAAACATCTATCCAAAAAATAATAAAATTTATATGTATCTTATAATAATGCTTTTTATTTATAATAAGAATATAATTCATTTTTTCTTGTAGTGATTTTTTTAAACTTAGAGCTAGAAAAATAATATCAATAGCTTGATGATCCGAATATATTTTTCTCCAATCAATCTATTTTCAATTCTATTTCACAACGATCGCATTATACTTACTTTAAAACAGTAGTTTGGTGCAGATATAATTTTCTTAATTCTCCCTCCGTCCATCGATCTTCTATTGGATAGTGTTCTTTTTGAGATCATTGTCATTATAGTTATGTAAATCACGAAACAACATCGTGAGTTTTATTGCTACATATTGATACTGCGCCGTTAACATTAATACGAAGTGCATCATGTACACATCTACATCGAATTTCTTGAGAAGTAAGTAAACGCTGCCAATTGTCTTCAAAATAATCGATAAAATCAGAATGCGATTGAAGAACAGTTCAATACTGAAAGAGCGGTTGACAAATTGTAATCTACATAAAAAAAGGTGAACTTCTCGAAGGTCAATACAATCGGTTGCATGGCGTGATATATCGTACCGATATTACGCTGGTCATGTCATATACATATTACGAACGGCAATATTATAAGCTTTATGGCCGATTTTATGATATCCTTCATAATCATTTTCGTCCGTGCTTTGCAAGATATCGTTCATCTTCTGGATCATTTCCTTTATCAACTTCTTGCGTGTATAAAGACGCGTAAGCAAAAAATGCGTCTATTGTAACCACGGAGAGAATGCCGTCCTTCAGACTATTCTTCGGCAGTGCCAAGATAATCCCGAAAATCAACGCGATTGTGTGACTCAATTGTATTAACCAAACAACGATGCTAAAGTACGTCAGAAAACTAAATACCGCGAATTGTTGGTTGCTATACATAAGAAATTTCCCGAGAGTATGTTTACCCGACAATTAAAAAAATTCATATTTTTAAAATCCATTTTTTTGTGTCGTAAATTTGTGGTAATATTTCCGAAGAAAATATTTTAACAAATGCAGTATGTAAGCATTGATACTTCAATTGTTCATGCTTTCACTAATATCTATTCCACGTTCTATCGCTTCTTCCTTTATATACAAAAGAGAATTAATAACTTTCCTATTGTTTACAAATTATACTTAATTCTCCCTACTCTTATTAAAAAATGTATTATTTCCTTTTTTCTTCCTATCTGTTCCTAATATATTGTGAATCACATACAATGAAGGATGACATTTCTCTCTCTGTATTCTATTGCTCTATTTTATTTGCCCTATGATCATTATATGGATATATCAAGTATTAAATATTGTAGAACTTTATCTTTGACAGAGGTATGATTTTGTGAAGTTCAATATACAATTATAATGGAAACACAGAAAAGATGTTAAAAATTATTACGTACCGAACAATAGTTTGTGGTCTATAATCCTTTAATTTCTGTTTATCAAAAGTGTAAATGATTATTAAATTTCTTCTATTTTTCCCTACACTGTCGCGACAATTATCTTATGCTTCGTCAAAATTGTAAAATCATTGACATCAAGAGACACTAAACTTAACAGTCTGATACTATCGTTGATCGAAATATACGAATTAATTTAAGATATATAAAAAGTGACTGAGAACAAACTACAAGTATTAAATTATTTAAAGCAAGTGTTATATATGATACATATTAATAATGCATTTTCATAATCAATCTTTAAGATAAGTTTTATCTTTATGTAAAAGATCTTAAAAAGACGATATTAAGAATAACAATTTTTGTAATACGGATAATTTATTTCATCATTCTGTATTTCAGCGCAGTTAATACATATACAATTTTTTAAATATATTTAATATGAGAAATAAGAAGCAAAAAAAACAAAAAATTTTACACATCAAATATAAGTTTTTAATTAAAGTGTAATAAACTTTATAAATAATATAAAATGAATAATAACTTGAGACTTATATAATCAGAAATGTCTAAACTCATTTCGTTTTCAGTTGAAAATTTGTCATTATTAGATAAAGTTAAGAAATTAACACAATATAAAATATACAATTAATTTTAACATAATTTATATTTATACATGCATACAAATGCTGAAATTATTTTTTATAAAAATAAACTAATTTATTTTACGGGCATATATACTTCAACTTAACAATTGTTTATTATTATGAACAACAATTACGATTATATAAGATAATATTAAATAGCAATATATTGCTGAATTTATTACATTACATAGTTCATACAAACAGAACATTCCAGCAATACTGCAGTAACATGTTTACGAAGGTTGCAATGTTGCTGCAAGCTTTTGTGCTATCGAAATCTGTAAATAAACTGAGTAGAAATGTGTAAATTAATTTATTTATTGCAAAAAATATTATCTCGGCTGGGAGTCAAACTCAGATCTCTGGCATTCCGTGCGAGCATCCTAAGTCCTAATTTAGACCATCGAAGCTTTCTCCAATTTCTAATTCTTATTGGTTGCGTTTTTATATGTACGATCCTATGAGATTTAATATTTAATATTGTTTATATTTATATATATATACATAACGATTTTTTTACCGTGTTATTCTCTTATGCGAATATATTATACATGATTTATAAATGGTTTAAACTATTTTTTATATATCTTATATCTAAAAGATAATTAAACATTGACGCTTTTACATAAATATATTTTAAACGTTATTTGGTGAATAATCTATATATAGGGTAGAGCACCTAAAACGGAATATTTCGAAAATTAAAACCGGTAGGTACAAATGTTTCAGACAAAAATGTGGATTACATTGTATACGTATAATCATATAACAAGCAATGACAGTCAATGTTTATTTCAAAGTTTATCCTATAATCATTGTACTGTACATATAAATGAATGTCGTAATGAACAATGATAAATTCATTGAAGAACTGTACTTTTCATTACCGTTTACTTTAAAGTAAATATAATAACTAATTTCTTTATAATTATTATCTTATAATACTTGTCATCTGTCATAAAACAGTGAAAGGATTAGTGTCTAATCCTATTTAACAAGCAACTCAATTATCACTAAAATGCAGTTTTGTTTCTTGTTAAGTGTAAAGTGTATGTATACATATAGCGTTGTACATATCAACCACTACGTAATTATCACAAGATTATGCTTAAAGTAAGCTCTTTTCCTCTTTGATCAAATGTATTGTTACTTTTGCTGCTCTCTTGGTACGTCAGTAAATATTGATTCTCTGACGTATTAAAAACAACAATATGAAATACAAAAATATCATTAGAAAATATTTAAAATATGAATTTCAGGAACGTAATGAATAATCGAAATGTATATTCTTTCCTATTTGAGAAAATAAATGTGTCGCAGTACTAATATATGAATATAATTTATTTATTAATACATTTATCTTATTTCGTAACTTTTGCTCTATAAGTAGTATACATTTTTGTAGAATATTAATATTTCTTGTTATTAATTTTTTTCGTTATTAATGTGAAAGTAATGATTATAATTATTGTAGATAAACATCTTTTTCTTATCACTTTTTATTTCATTTTTAAAAACAAAAGTGCGATCGAGTATGATTGATTTAAAATCTGAAAGAAAATTTGAAGAATGTTAAATTCAAAATATAACAATGTTACTATTGCAAAAAAAAAGAAATATATAAAATTTTACCGTCATAAATGAAGGCAATGATAAATTGAAATTTTTAAACGTCGCGATTTTGCATTCTAAATTATTAGCCATAATTATCAAGTTAAATATGTGTTTTGTTGATGGTTTAAGCAAGTACCAGTTTTCATGGAACGCCTTATCTGTTATTTCTGTGCTCTACATTTTTCAAAATAGAGCAACATACGACAAAAAATATTATTATTATTATGACATGTAATATACGTGGAACACAATTTGTAATTTATAAAATAAATAATATTCAATTTCTTGAAAATTTTTATGTTCGTAATATTTGCTAAAGAGAAAAATGCAATTTATAATTATAGAATCTATCCCAAAAGTATCCGCTTTCTGTATATTTTTGTCCATGGGCATCCTCTATTGTGAAAAACAGGTATTCAGTATTTAGGGAGGATCAATGGAGGAGATATTCTTGAGGAGTATTCCCACTAACAATAAGCGATATGACATCCAACAGTTCAGTCAACAACGGTACACAGTTGTGTGAACATCGAACACTCTGCGTTATATTTCACACTTAGCAAATATATCTTGGCATTGTTATATAATTTTTTTGTTATTACATAGGTTTGCCTGTTTTATAATAAGAAGATAACTTTAAGGAGATGTTCTGATATAAACATAATATTTTTGTTATGTGTTTTTGTTATATATTTAGTACATAATATAATTATATAAACAGTCTACTAATAATAGACTAGCAATAATCACAACAAATCGATATGTCATATTTTCAAATCATTGATAATTAGTTTTTCATATTTTCTATTTCGATATTTCCATTATTTCCTTTTTTCGTTTATCTTTCTTTTTTCTTTTTTCGTTTTATTTCACTCTTTTTAGCGTTTAAATTCTCGAGAGGTGCTCACCATAATAGGATAATTTTTATTGACGGTTTATGTATGTTAATTTTTGTTGTCTCTGAGGAGGGCTCAAAAGTGAGCGAAACATGTAAGCGCGTTTTAGAATAAAGAAGTTTTACACTTCATAGATACATAGGCTGCTGGAAAAGTTTCTACAAACAATATGAAAAAAAAAACATGTAAAATTCGGTAAATAGCTTTATTGTTTTTCGAAGTATTCGCCTTTAAGATCGATTTTTGCATACGCTTGAACCAATTTTCGAAGCATTTTTTCCACTCCAAGACTGTAATCTCAGAAATCAGTATAAGAAATGTTTCAACAGCTGCTTCAGGCGACTCAAATTGCTTACCACGCAATCTTATTTTTAATGTTTGAGAACAAAAAGAAGTCATTAGGTGATAAATCAGGTGAATACGGACAATGAGTCATTAATTCGACATTATTACTGGACAAAAAATAAACGGTTTGACGTGCTGGCGTTGTCATAATGAAGGATGATGCGACGATTTCGGTTTGTTCTACGCAATTCATTTATGACTTTTGGCAAACAAATTGTTGTATACCAATCAGTATTTACAGTCCTTC
>NW_017306081.1:430333-441050 GCF_001594115.1 Trachymyrmex septentrionalis | reverse complement strand
TCGATCGATGCATTGTTTTGGAATTAGATTATATTTGTAATCGTAAAAAATCATTGAGAGAAAATTTTCACGCGAAATTTCCATTTTCTTACAAAATAACTTCTTTTAAAATACTATGTAAACAAAACTAGTTGGCTTGGGTACAAACTGTCAATTGAATTATAGGTTGAAAACGTCTAATTTTACGGATATGATAGTAACAGAACGTTGGCACCACTGGAAATACTAGATTGCAGAAACTTTTCCAGCAGCCTACGTATATTATTTGCGCGACGTCTTCTGCGCTTGACTCCTACTGCTTGTATCCTTTCTAGTTCTTTGAATTATAAGGAGTCTTAGTTTGATTTGTAATATGGATTTGTAATATTATTGCCATTCATCAAAAAATACATTGCTCCGGGATCGATAATTTATAGTGATTGCTGGAAAGTATACAGTGATATTGATGAAGTGTATCAGTTAATCATTTGTAACATTTTATTGATCCTGATACAGGTATTCATACTCAGAACATTGAACGAATATGGAGAGATATTCGTGGAAGTATTCCTCGATATGGTCGCAAAGAGTCTCATTTCATCATTATTTAGCAGAGTTTATATTCAAAAAGAGATATAACTTTGATGAACGTATAGAAATGTTTTTTGAAATAATAACTAGTATATAATAACTGAGTATCCTCTCAATAAAATTGTACGAAATGAATGGAAAAGAGATATTATATCATTGCGTTATGTCATAGCATTATATCATAGCGTATTTTCAAGCGTTTATTTAAATGTATATTAAAGCAGAATATTTATATTAAAGTACAGAATTTTTGTGTTATGTAGCAGAACTTTCTTTGGGAGTCGTGCGTCCCTTTGTAGGGGTGAAGGGGGGTAAGAATCGTTTGCTCTTGAAACAGGGGGGAGGAGGGGTAAAAGTCGGAGGTGAAAGTTGTGCGTCCTTGAAGCAGGGGCCAGGAGGGATGAAAGTCAACGCTTCGTCATGTTGAAAGTCAAAACTTATGTAAAATGGTATTTAATATTGTACACATATATAGCAGAAACAATGTGTTATTTTTCAAACTTTTTTTGTAAATAACTTTTTAACGAAGGACGACCACGGGCTAAAACCTTCCGAAGGTCACTTGGGATCATGACCTTGATACATGTTAAAGTCAAGGTCATCGGAGGGTGATCCGTTATACTGTACATTTTTTTCTTTGTTACAAAATTTTCATAAATAGAGAGAATAAGCTGAAACTTTTGAGTGTATATTAGAAAAAGTAAAGGATGAGGATATCTCAGAAAAGTGTCAATTTTTCTCATGTAATAGCAAATTATTGTTAATTTAAAAACTAAGACATTAAAACGTGAATTAAGGAGGATGAAAAAATTTGAATTTTTGAAAAATTTAATTTTTAATTTTTTACATATCCCGTTAGTATAATTTTCTAAGAATATTTTTCTTTTGTTTTTTTTTTAAATTCGCAAAATTGAGCTCAGGAGAGCATAAAATGTGAGACCGTGTATAGCAAAATACCTACGAACAGGTAGAGGCTCAATTTGATAAGATTTAGCTTGTGTAGGAGTCATCCTTCATATTGTTATTATTTAAATTATTGTTTTCAATGTTTTTATAAATGCTCTGTTCTATTTATGCCTACACAATGCCATTTCTGTATAAAAAATAATTATAAAAAGTGTTTTCGCATCTTTGTTTAAACTATATTAGAAGCAAAAATATTGCGAATTGCATAGTGATGTACAATAATGAAAATATTAATTTAAAACAACTGTTGAAAAAGTGAAAAACAATATCTGGGCAATATTCTAATACAAATGCTCCAATAATGAGAAAACGCAGCACGATCTGTGTCCACTTGGACAAGATAGCTGGCGTACTTAGCAGAAAATTAAATGTGACGGATTATTGAAACATTATAGCATAAACCTGTACTACATGTCGAGGTACAAAATGCAATAATATCTGTGTATGAAGTATTGTCTAACAAAGAACTATTATTAAAATGTAGGACATTATATACAAAATGCGAAAAAAGGTTTTTACTCGCTTGTGTGGTCAATTGCTTTAAAAGTTTTATTTTGCACTGATACAATAAAAATTGCAATAAATATAATTACAGCGGTATTTAATGATCGCTCATATTCTTACATGAATATAATTTATATACCGTTTTTAATTATATAATTTATATATCGTTAAATACCGCTGTAGTTATATTTGTTATTAGCGATTTTTTTTCTGTGGACTGAAAAAAAATCGCTAATATCAACAAAAGAGGCTAAAGCTGAAAAAAATCGACGTTCTGCAATTGCTGTTAGAATGGAAGCTGACTTAGAGATATCATTTTATAAACCGGGAAACTTTTGAACTTCATAACTATCATTTTCTCTAATTTTTTTTCAAACTTTAATTAACCGCGTTTTACTCGAAATAGTATTCCCCGTTTTGCTACGATAACTCAAGAATGGTTGTAAATATCAACTTCAAATTTTTTTAAAGTAAAGATAACAAAATTTTCTGTTAACTGAACCAACTTTTGCGTATAAAAATTTATTTTTTAGTCCCGTTTTAAAAATAAATAACTTAAATTTTTCGACATTGTTCTATTTTTAATCACCATTTTTAGAATCTTTATTTTCTTTTTCAGATTTTAGATTCAATCTGTAGACGAGAATCTCACCAATAAAATGGCATCAAGAAAATTAAAAAGTTCCAATTTGTTTATCCGAAATCATGGCAAGAACGGAGCAATGCGCAAATCGCGTAGTCGTCTTTAAATATTAATATTGCCCTCAATTATTCATATTTTACGAACTTTCGCAGCTGATTTTATTCATTGAGAAAGCATTCAAAACATGCTAACACGAAAATGTATGTATATGTTTATTTATTTGTCCACGAACGACATTCGAATTTTACATAATTTTCAGCCTTCCAAATCTTTTCATCCTTAATACATTCACAATGCTAAACAACAATAATTTTAGATATTAAATATTTAATATCTTTATATATTGGATGTGTGAATATGACTCCGCCCTTTCTAATAGGTTCGCTAGTGTCACTGCTTACGCGTGTACATTAAAATGTCAATACTTGTATTCGATAGTACTTTGTGTCAGCTGTCAAACGCAGTGTGTGACATACGGTTAAAGCGTAAACAACAAGTATTTTTATAGCATTGAAAATGTCGGGTTTTATTCCAAATAAACATCATTTGCGGGAAGTTTTATTGCACTGGAAAAGTACAGCGGAAATTTATCATTTGCTTGGATATTTACGGTGAGCATGCTTCATCAAATACAACTTGCAAAGAATGGTTTCGACGGTTTAAAAATGATGATTTTGAAGAACATGGAAAACCACCCAAAAAATTTGAAGACGCTGAATTGGAAGAATCATTGGCTGAAGATTGTTGTCAAACACAATCAGAATTGGCAGCAACATTAAATGTCGATCGATCAACTGTTGCAAAACGTTTGCGAGCAATAGGAATGGTTCAAAAAGCTAGTAACTGGGTTCCACATGAATTAAAAGACAGAGACATCGAACGTCGAAAAACCATTTGTGAAATGCTGCTTCAAAGACAAGAAAGAAAAAGTTTTTTGCATCGAATAATTCCTGGAGATGAAAAATGGATATATTATGAGAATCCAAAACCTAAAAAAGCCTGGGTGAAGTCAGGTGAAGCCGGTCCATTACAGCCAAAGAAAAATATTTATTGTACCAAGGTTATGCTCTATATTTGGTGGGATCAGAAAGGTGTTGTGCACTATGAGTTGCTGAAACCGTCTGATACTATCACTGGCGATGTTTACCGACGACAACTAATGCGTTTGAAGGTAGCTATAGAAGAAAAACGACCAGAATGGGTGAATAGGCATAGCAAATTAATTTTTCAACATGACAACGCCAGACCGCATACTGCAAAAGTCGTGAAAACATATTTAAATGGACAGGACTGGGAAGTGCTACCCCACTCGCTATATTCGCCAGACATAGCTCCTTCAGATTACTACTTATTCCGGACGATGCAGTCAGATCTTACAGGAGAGCGATTTACTTCTTACGAAAGCATCAAAATTTGGCTTGATAATTGGATTGCCTCAAAAGACCAGGACTTCTTCATGCAAGGAATCCGTAAATTGCCTGAAAGATGGACGAAGGTTGTAGCTGCAGATGGAGCATACTTTGAATAAATAATTATTTCATTTTCTAAACAAGCAAATGTATTTTATTTTCACAAAAAAGGGCGGAGTCACATTCACACACCCAATAATAATTTTAATTTTTCCTAACAAATTAAAATTTTTAGAAATTTAGAATCAAATTGCAGCTCAAAAATTACAAAAAAATATCACTTTTACTTACTAGAGATAAAAATTGACACCTTTTTATTGGCATCCTACTTTCATTATCATTAAAAATTTTTTAAATTCTTTAGACCGTTATTTTATTTGTGCTTTTTCGTCGTACGGCAAGTTTTTCAAGCCTGTTGATTGGCTTAGGATAGAAAAATCTGAGGACTTCTCTGTCCTGTATTTGTCGTACATCAAAAACACACAAATAAAATAATCCTTAGATGTAAATTAAATATAAAATAATATTAATGATAAATTACAAAATTTACCGCGTCTAATAATTGTTGCACACAAGAGCACAAAATATAAAGCTGTACTGTTGCACCTGATGTGAACATGGCAATCGAAATTGCTTCCCCGAACGTCGTGGATGTAATCTAAAAAAAGATGTATTAGTTATTAAATCATAACATAGTGATATAAAAGAACTCTTTTAAAAGTATAATAATACATTTCCTGAAGATTTTTTTGTGCTGAATGTGATACTGTTAGCAGAATTTGTCTAACTCATCAGGATTTGGAATAATTTAAAATGAAATCGAACCAAAATGGCATTTTTAGTTATTTTTAACATTTTTTTGCGGCAAAAGAACTAATCTATAAATAAACTTAACAACATCTAAAAGTATAACTTAACAACATCTGAAAGTATAACTCAAGAAATTTCCAATGAGTTTTGGTTCATAATCATACGACATTTTTTTTATAAAATTATAACTATTTGAATTATAGACTTTCTGTAAAATTTCCAAGAAATATGCATACGTACTTATATGGGCTGGTGCGCGCGCGCGCGCGCGCGCGCGCGTGTGTGTGTGTATGTGGGCAATATTTTTAGCTTTTTAGAGCATTATGTCGGGAAATTTTAATACGCTTTTTCCTACCCATGAATAATGATGTCTAATATCGACGCAAAATTAACTTTATACAAGATACTTTTTAAAGTTCTTTATGAAATATCTTAAAGACGCTTCTTAAAGAACTTTTAAAGAAATCTTAATGTTGCCTTATGTGTCGACTTTACACGTTTCGCTCATTGGGTATATAAGCGTCATATCTACATGGGTAATATTTTTGAGCTCTTCAGTGTCCGGAAGTTTTAATACACTGACTTTTTCCTTCTTCATGGGTAAGATGTCTAAAATCAATGCAAAATCTTAAAAGAACTTTTAAAGAAATTTTAATGTTGCCTTATGTGTCGACTTTACACGTTTCGCTCATTGGGTTTATAAACGTCATACTCTCGCGGATAATATTTTTAATACACTTTTAAACGTTATATCCTTACAGATATTTAAATAAGTTTACAAGAGATTTAAATTAAATCTCACGCGAAAATCCTGTTTTTTCCTTTTTTTCCCCTTAATTCATTTTTTTTAGACTTAATCGATGAAAGATATAAAAAAACCATGTTTAATGATGTTGCGTTTATGACAAATACGCTTCGTGTCGATTAATATTTTGTATAAAATGTTTCTTTCTAACTATCACATCCGCATTTAAAATTCTGTTAATAAACAAAATTTCGAAAACGAGATTACTAATAATATAAATAAAGATGATACCAATATAATTTTATAGTGCACAATTGAAAGCCTTCATATGTTGTGTAATTTTAAAATAATTTTGTATTTGCTTATTGAAAAGTAAATCGATTTTTTTTCCTACAACTGTTGCTTAAAAATTATACATACGAATAATTTCAAAAATTATATGAAAATATATTTGACCTAATATATATGTTTACTACTAATTAGTTATATATGTTTACTATTAATAGTACTTATTTCCGATCTCACACCTTACGCGCTCGACCACGCCAATTTCTTGCGGATCGAATTTATGACCGTGGTACATACCATAACACGAATGGAAAATCACAATTAATCTCTCGTCAACTATTGCGTTTTGACATGATTTATAATATTCTGAATTAATGGGAGAGGTATATGATTATTACAATTTATTAAAATTTATATGTTATCTAGAACATTCCCATACCCCTATGTCTCTTGATATATTCCTGGCCTGACGCCGAGACTGCCGAGACTGCCGAGAGCCGAGAGGCCAAGAAAACATATTTCGGTCGCTCGACCGGCTCGATGCTTGCTTGAGTAATAGCAAGGTTCTCTCTCTTTCTCAGCGCGCCGACAAGGCAAGTAATAAGAACGTAGTGCAAAAAGGACAGAACGATATAGTCGGCACGCTTCTAACTAACCAAGTCACACGGACATGGGCTCGTGCTTGTGTTGTTATCGGTTGCGCCAGGCCGCCGATTGGTGGCGCTGATCGCGTGCTGCGGCCCGAAATTTGCATCACTGGTGGGAAGTAAGAAAGTAGCGCCTGTTTTGAATTTTTTGGAGTTTTAAATACTTGATGAGGATAACGCGACATAACGCTACTATAAATACTACAATTATTCATCCAAACGAGATAGTATAATTGAAATCAAACTTCACGGTAAGTTCATTTAATCTGTTCAATTATACTTTCAGATGCCGTTCAGTTTATTTAGAAACTACATTCTTTCTTTGTCGCCAAAAAATGTTAAAAGCGGCTATAAAAGTTCTATTTTTGGTCTTTTCAATTTATTCAAAATTCTGACGTGTTTGGTAAATTCTGCCAATAACATCAGTCAACGCAAAAAATTTTTCGGGAAATGTGCTATTACACTTCAGACAGAAAAAAATGTGATTTTTTTGTCGCACTGTGAAATTAATGTAATTTAATAGTTTTTAAATGCATTTTTATCTAAAATCAATTTCTATAAACAAAGAATGAGAGGAAAAGAGGGAGAGAGGACGGAAAAAAGAAAGAGGGATAGAGAGAAAAAAGAAAAAAAATTAGTGATAACATATTATTACTCACGCTGCTAAACATGATTCCAATAAAGCAGAATCGAAACACACTCATTACATACATTAAACTAAAGTTTAAAGACAGCAGTTCCTTTAGCAATAAAGTTAAGCTGAAAAAAAATGTACAATATAAAAGTAAAACAATATAAAATGCAAAGATAATTATTCAGATTTAAATATAAACTTTATACAAAAGCAAATATGAAATATAATCAGACAAATAATTTAAATATAAAAAATTAATTTGTCATTTTTGTCGTATTTTTGTATATTATATAATATACAAAAATATAAAAAAACAATAATTGATTATACATATATATTTATATATATATATAATTATTTATTGTTTTTCATATTTTTTCCTTGTCATAGAAAAATTGATAGAATATACTTAAATAAACTCTGAAATACTTACTATATCACATCATTATGATGTCGACACAGAGCTTTTATTTCCTTTTCTTTTTTCCAATAATGTTTAGGAGAATGTCGAGATTTACCATCTCCATTTTTTTCTTGACATATTATCGCGATTTTCAACGCAATATATCGATACTGTGCTGTTACCATCAAGACCAAATGCATCGTGTATACTTCTATACTGACTTTTTTTACGAACATACATATCGTGACGATTAGTATGAATAGATCTCCTAGTAAAAAGATTTTAAACGAGAATGGCTGTTTGGAGAAAACAGCAGGCATTCTGTAATCCTCATAACAAAACAGATTTTTTTCGAATATCAATACGAAATGCATACAGCTCCATCCTATTATCGCTACTATGCCAGAGGACAAGTAAAAATTGAGTGGAATCTTTACCGGCTCTAAAGTCGCTATTACAACATTCTTCATAGTTTCATCGGCAATATGTAGTATTTCATTCAATTTTTGAATTAATTGGTATGCCAAATTTCTACGAGTGCAAATTTGCAGAACCGCAAAGAGTATTTCCATGAAGACTACAATAGCATGAAGGCCATCCTTAAGAGCTTTCTCCATTGGCACGTAGATGCACCCAGGTATCATCGCGATTATCAAAATAAAAAGTATTATCCATACAAAAACGCTATGTATTTTCCAAAAAAATGAAAAGGATGAATCGTGATTGATCATCGGTAAAAGATTGCCCGAGAGCAAGTTTAAACGAACATTTAAGGAATTAACGCTTTGAAAGTTCATCCTCACGTTGTCAATCGGAATTGTGTGACTTTCTGTATCTTGTATTTACTTTGCTTCACGTCTTTCTCATAATGTTATATCCGACGCATATCTCCTTTTTCTCTTCAAGAAATGACATGTGTATTTTTTTTATTAACTTTCGAAAATGACTGCATTGTTGATTTCCGACGTTATATTATTCCTTTGAATTTCTACTCGATAACTGAATTTGTATTAATAGACGTTGTCACATGACATATAATGGTATTCTGTGTTTTCATTACAATTTATAATGTTTTATCTTGTTATTAGTGTACATCAGAATTTCAGTATCGTCAATAACATATTTCTGAATAAATAACGATTTGAAGTTCTCTTTCATCTTCTATTATAAACTGTAGGAATTAATGAATAAATATGACGATGTCAAGAAATAAAAACATTCGAGACAAGACTAGAATCTTTACTACATCTATTATAGGGAGTATAATAAGTATAATAAAAGGTCTTCCTCCTAATATCTTTGTTCTACAAAGTTGTATTCTACACAACAACGATTATCTTATAGTGCTTCCTTAATTACAAGCACGACTATACGTCGTAGAATTAAGAGTCGCGAAAAATTCACAGTGTATAATGTTGTTTAATGCATACTTTCTAAATTTGAAGATATCCTCTCTCATTTTCCATTATCATGAAATGTAGAAGTTGATGAATAAACGTCTCGATGTCAAAAAATAAAGACATTCAATGTATAGGACTGCAATCTTTACTACATCTATGGTAGACAGAAATATAATCAAGGTTTGCTTCTAAATGTATCTGTTTTCTACAATTCTGCATTCTATACAACGATGGTTCTTGAAGTGCTCTCTTTATGATTACAAGCTCAACTACACATCGCACGAGTTGTGAGTTGTGAAAAATTCCTAATACATAATGTTGTTTAACGCGTGCTTTATAAACAAAAAATGACTATATAATTTTCTGAGTTACTGTAACATGTTTTATAAAAATAAGTGCACCATATTCATGCGTCACTATTATTAATATAAATATTTCTTTTGGTAATATATGTTATTTTCTGTCGCTTAATGTGACAGACATGCTAATAGAACTAAAAGTGATCAGAAGACTTTCGGATAATGTAATTTAATAAGATGTAAATGACGATAATTATATAAAACACATTTTATTGCTCATTTAATACATTTTATACCATCTGTATCTGATAATACATGTTAAACTTTTTGTTTAGACCGTGCATTCCTCGAATAGTACATGATATGACGGCTATTCTGTACATATATGCATGATTGCTGTGCGTGGGAATAGCTCATCACGGAATGTATTAAATTTTTAATTTGTCTCAACACTTTGTACTTGAATATCATATACAAGGTGGGCAAAAAGTCTGGATACGATCAAATGTCTCAAAAAAAATTTTTTCGAGAAAAATGTTTTATACAATACAAATGTTGTAGGTTTTTAATCAATGTATCAAACGGCGAGATTTATTTGACCTTGAGTGTAAGTATAGAGGATTTTTCAAAATCAATTTTAATATGTAATGTAAACTCATTTTTTATTCAATATTTTTGTAGCTGACATCGAGAATTTCCAAAGTCCAACAATGAAATTTCTTTTAATTAAATTTTTTTTAGATATATAATAATTTGACAAAATTACATCTGTACCATCAGCGCGCAGCATTAACATTATTCAAGATGTTTGATTAATTAAAACCTCTTAAATGCTGTTCAGGATCATGACTTTGATAACATTTGACAAAATCAAGACTAGTCAAAATTTGTATCTCTTATTTTTATTTGTAAAAATGAAAATAAAAGGAGCAAGCAGGGAATTAACCAAGAAGTTAATAATAGTACAAATAAAACCTAAATGTTCAATCCAATTAATAGTAGTTTTAATTTTTCTTCAAGTATAATTTTATTGTGAAGGTTTTCTTATTCCAACTTAAGCAATAGCTGGTCAAAAATTACTTCCCAAAAAAAAATTAATGTACCTAATGTATTAAACTAATGTACTAAATAAAAAATTAAAACCCAGATGTTACAGTCTTAATTAATCAAATTAAATTCTATCAAATTATGTAAAAAGTAAAACCCAAGGAATACTATCTTTATTATTCGGTTCGGTTTGGTTTATGTATTTATGATAAAGGAAACAATGGAAAAGTTTTCGCAAAATATTTCTTTTATAACATAAATACTTCTCCCTAAGTTTTAAATCTAACAAGTATTACAATAAAAAAAAGAAAAAAGTAAAAAAAATTTACGTTATAATATATATATATATATA